>NC_133654.1:31615894-31915894 GCF_009905375.1 Apium graveolens | reverse complement strand
AAAGAAACTAAAACTAAAAAGGAACTAAAAGAGGTAAAAAGAGATTTAAGACAAATAAAAAAGGAATTAAATGAAAAAACAGAAGAAAATAAAAAAGAAATAGAAATATTGAAAAGGCAATTAAATAAGTTAAAAGTAAAGAAAAAAGATACAAGTGAAGTTTCTAGTACTGTATCTACAAATAATAATACAAGTACTAGTGAATCGGAACAAGATAATTTAGGAAAAACGGTGAATATAATAGAAGAATATAACAGTAGTTATGAGGAAAATTCTGAAATAGAAATAGAAAATAAAAATATAATAGAAGCTTTAGAAAGAATGAAAAATGTAAATGCAGTAATAAAACAAGAATCGAATAGTGACCAAGAAGATAATTATACTGATATAGAAACTGAAAGAATAAAAAATGAGGAGATGGATAACTACCCAGAAGAAGAAGTAACCGACCATAATATGGAAGTTATAACAAGATATAGGAACAAGATACCAAAACACATACCAATAGGACAACATAATGAATTTAAAGAATTCATAGGATCAATGTCACAAGGCGTAAACTTAAATGGATACTTTTTAGACTTAGATAATGTATATGAAGAACAAGAAATTAGCAGGAGAATAATTGATTGGAATTTAGGAATGTATATAGCATTAATGAATTCCACTCATACAGATGAGTTAGAATATACTTATAACTTGATCTCAAAAACGTTAATTAGAAATGTAGCATATTGGATAGAATCCATAGAATATCAGTTAAAAACTGAAGTACTAAGGTATGCAACGGATTGGAAATCAATGTTACAAATATTTGATATGATATTAAAAAGTGAATTCTTAGGAGAACCTTGGATAGTAGCTAGAGACCAAGTTCTAATAGAAAGAAAAATAGAAATAATAATGAATCTAAATAACATGAAATGCTGTAAAATTAACAAGTTACCAGAATATACTATAAGTTTTACTAAATTCTTTTATGAAGCTAGATTCTTACCCGAAGAAGGACATATATATCAACAATTATATTATGATCATTTACCAGAACCTTATAATACTGAGATAACTAAGGAATATAATAAGTTAGAACCTCGTGAGAACACTCTGGGTGAAAGAATAAGAGTACTAAGAGGATATCTAATGAGAAAATGTGAAGAATATAGGGTACAACAGAAGGTTAAAAAGGATAAAAAACTAGGATTAAGAGAAATATGTGGATTCACCGAAAGAAGACTAGTATTTGGATGTGAAGATAAAAAACCCTATAGGAACTATAAGAAGAGGTATAATAAGAAAAAATCATATGATAAGTACAGAAGTAAACAAAATAGAAATAATTATCCTTATAAATACAACAGATATAAGAGAAAAAGATTTAGGAAATTTAGAAATACACCAGAAAATAGGAGAAGATATAAAAATAAGAGAAAGTTTAGAAGAAAACCTTTTAAAAAGAAAGATATAAGTGAATGTAAATGTTGGAATTGTAATGAAAAAGGACATTATGCTAATAAATGTCCTAAACTGAAAGAAAAGAAAGTAAAATATATAAATACATCACAATTCATAATGGAAATAGAACAAATTAAAGAAGGTGACAATAGATGGTATGAATATGAAGAGTTTTATATTAGTGAAACTGATAATGAAATAAACTTTATAAATTATGAATCATCTAGTGAAAGCAATTGGGAGGAATGGTAGCAATATACATAGAAGCAGATGTAGAATATAAAAAATATAAATTCCTAAAACAAAAAATATTTATAGATAGTGGAGCAGATCTATGTCTAATACAAAAGGAAGTTTTAGCTTCATATAGATGGGAAAAATCTAATGCACATAGAACTAGGGTATCAGGATTTAATGAACAAAAGAAGGAATTAGATGTAATAGCAAAAAACATGAGAATAAAGCTAAATAAAACATTATTCAGTCTACCTATTGTATATCAGAATAAGATGAAGCAATCTATATTATTAGGAAATAACTTCTTAGATTATTTTAAAACACATATAGTAACTTCAAATACCCTATCATTACAAACTCCGTGTAATAAGTGGATAGTATTAAAAAGAATTATGCCAATAAGTACTATAAATACTATAAGAATAAACAATCTAAGAATAGAAAGAAATAATAATCTACAAGAATTAACTGAAAAATATAATAATTTATTAAAATCCAACTTCGGAGAAAATCCTATGAGTTTATGGGATAAGGAAAAGATATATGCTGAAATAAAATTATTAAACCCTAATGATATAATAAGATCTAAACCTATAAGGTATAGCCCTTCAGACCAAAAAGAATTTGATAATCAAACCAATGAATTATTAAAACTAAAATTAATACAAGAAAGTAAAAGTCCACATAGCAGCCCGGCTTTCCTTGTAAGAAAACATAATGAACAGAAAAGGGGAAAAGCCCGTATGGTAATAGACTATAGAGAATTAAATAAGAAAACTATATTTGATGGATATTTCTTACCATATAAAAGAAATCTTATAAATAGACTAGGAAATAAGAAATGGTTTAGTAAATTCGATTGTAAAAGTGGATTTTGGCAAATAAAATTAACCAAAGAATCAAGGCCTTTAACAGCCTTTAGTGCTCCGCAAGGACATTATGAATGGATAGTATTACCCTTTGGATTAAAAAATGCGCCACAAATATTTCAAAGAAGAATGGACCAAATCTTTAGAAAATTAAAAGATTTCTGCATAGTATATGTAGACGATATATTAATATATAGTGAAACTCTAGAAGAGCATATAAAACATTTAGAGCAATTTATAAAAACAATAAACCAACATGGAATATTATTATCTGAAAAGAAATCTGAAATCTTTAAGAATAAGATAGAATATTTAGGATACAAAATAGATAAAGAAGGTATACAATTACAAGATCATATAGTAACAAAGATTGTAAATTTTAAGGATAAATTAAAAAACAAAAAAGAGGTACAACAGTTTTTAGGAATATATAGTAAATTATGTCTCAAATCATATTAAAGACTTACCTAAATTAAGAAAACCATTACAGGAACTAACAAAAAATAAACCTTTTGAATGGACAAAAGAACATGAAAATTGTATAAAAATTCTTAAGGAAAAGGTGAAAGATTTACCAAAACATAGAATACCCATAGAAATAGATCATCTAGAATTATATACTGATGCTAGCATATAGGATGGGGAGCAGTCCTAATAGCATATGAGAAGGATGGCATAGATAAAGAAAAGCCACATATATGTGGATATGCAGGAGGAACTTGGAAACCTAATGAATCAAACTACCACATAAATGAAAAAGAACTATTAGCTGTAAAATATGGGATTAAGAAGTTTCATTATCATTTATTGTCTGTTAAATTTGTAGTAAGAACATATAATACTCAAGTAAAAGCCTTTATTACTAATAAAATAGAATTATTACCAGAATTAAATAAAAGAAGAAAATGACAATCTTTTTTCTGTTGTTATGATTTTGTAATAAAAAATATATTAGGAACAAAAAATGTGTTAGCTGACTATCTTAGTAGAGAAAATAAACAATGAAAATAGAATATACAAGCAGGCAAGCTCAACCATGGAAAATAATATCGGGATCTTTAATATATGGACTACTACTTCAGAAGCTGTAGAATTCATAAAAAATTTTGCTCTCGAAGGATGAGATGAAAATAATACAGAAAAACTAGAAGAAGCATATAAAGGATTTCTAGAGATAGAAAAACACATTGGTTATTATTTCACTCCTAATAGAAGGTATATTGATGAATTATTAATATCAATTATTAGAAAATTAAATGCCATTGAATGTCATGCATTTTGTTTTTGTAAAGGGAAAATTTAATTGTTTGTTGTTCTTAGCAGGATATGGAAAATTTTGAGAAATATATCACTGATGTCACTTCTCATATATCAACCAATAATGAGAAAATCACCAAACTCCAAAAGGAGATAGAAACCCTGGTTCAGGAGAACCAACATTTTCTGAAACAAATTATGGAAGCTATAAAAGACAAAACAACTCTACAAGCTTCTGTTGCAATCCCTACAATAAAACCTATAACATTTTCATCAAAGCTTGCAACCATGCCATCACCTTCAACCAACATATCAACTACTCTGTCAAATTTATCAATGAGTGATAGGCTGAAACACTCACCTGAGATAGTGAAAACATATGAGCAAATGATGAAATATTATGATTATAAATCTAACCCTGATGTTTGCAGACTGACAAAATCTACCAAATATCCCAGATATATTTGTTGTGAAAATGCAAAACCTGACATAGTCTATAACCTGTTTATACATGGTTTTGTTGACAAGATCTTAACAAATGAAACCATGTATTGTTTATCAAAACTACCAAGTATAATTGTCAAATCCATGGAAGCTATGGTACGGGAAATGGGAGCAGGCTCATACGGAATACAAGTTTTTGATGCATCAACTGATCTAGTCGGAAAACCCATAGTAATATGCCAACTATTTAAATTAGGAAGGAATATGGCAGATATTGTGGGAGAAACCAAAAGCTTGAAATTGCCAAATCCCTGTGATATTAACAAATTCCAGGAATGGTTATGTGAAAAACGAGCCATTGGTCTAGCTACCCTCAGGTCCAACATACAAGATATACTACGAGCTCGGAAAGTTATAATCATTTCTGAAAGCCATGGTGGAGGTTTCACCGAAAGTATAATAACCTTATATTATGATAATACTATACAAAATTCAGGTACTATGGCATTAGAGATAATGCTTGATAAAATAGAAAACCTGAAATATAATCATGCAAAACATACTACTGAATATTATCAAAGAATAACAGGTCCTAGAAAGAGACCTATTATCAGTCTAAAAGATAATGATAAAGGGAATTCTGATCCCTTTGCATGATACAAAAATGGTGTGATACACCAAAACACTGTAAATTGAATGGTGAAAACCAAAAATTATGAAAGAGCTATATTACCAGAAGATAAAAGATTCCTTTCAACAACAAAATATCAAGGCAAAATGACAAAAATGGAAAAAGAAGAAAAGGAAAAGCAGATTCCCTGGAAAAAATGACAGATCCTGCAAGATATCATGGCAGACACAGAAGATAAAGATGAAGAAAATATGAAGAGACGACAAAAGAAGAAATGGCTGACAAAGAAATGACAGACAAAGAAAATAAAAGATTCGTGGAAAAAACCTGGAAAAGAGAATTATTAGTAATTATGTAAAAGAAACCGGTTATCCCGGTAATCTGTAACCATATAGAAGGACTACTATAAATAAGTCCATACATAAAATGTAAAGGATATCAAAAAATTTCTGAAGTTCAATTCTCTCTTTGAATATGTCTGGCTAAACTTCTTCACTCTCTATAAACTCTACTAAGAATATATCATAATAATAGAAAAGATTATTTTATATGTATCATATACAATCAGGATTAATTCAGGAAAATAATACCTTGGGAAATCGCAATATGGAAGAGACCGTGTGAGGACTCCTGCATCCAGCCAAGAATATCCGAAGGAGCTTGGAGAGCATTGAGGATAATAGGGCAAGGGTGAGTTGAGACTTCCGGTGACCAGAAAGCTATTGTAAGAGGTAAAAATTCTGATTTAAATCTTATTGTGTATGATAGCATTATAAAATAATGTTCTCTAAGATTATGATGTTTAATTAGTATGAGGTTATAGGGATGATTTCATTTAAAATATTGAATTCGTTTTTGTCTACTGCTTACTACATGCAAATATTAATTGATATGAATATGTATTTTAATGCGTCTTCCCTCTTTAAGGTTGTGAGGTATATAAACGATCCAGCCAGAAATTGGTTATCATCAAAAATGCAGGAACTTGTATGTTACATTAAATTATCAAATAGTAGAAGTCTTTTTTTTTCAGGAACTTTTGCTAAAATCTAAAATTCATGATGCTGGATTATAACTTAAATTTAAGATTTTAGAATAAAAAATTAGGATTAGAAATTTGAGTTTACAAAGTATGATCTTAGGAAGACACTGATGTGGGAATAAGTTTTGAGTCCCTCATTTCAAGTTAACATGTACTGAAATACTGAGCGCCAATGAGTGTTTGTCGACCCAACTTATAAGTTAAATTTACAATTTATACACTGATAAGTTGAATGTTAGCAGTGAAGTATTTTTTTCCAACTTATTTGTATTTTTTCACTTTTTCTTAAAATTTTGAGTTTAAAATAAAATTTTAAAATATTTTTTAATTTAAAATTTATGAATTAAGATAATTATATTTAATAATTATTTATTTTAATCCATTTAAGTAAAAAAAAATCTAACTTATAAGTAAATTTATCCAAACACTTATAAAACTTATAAGTATTTATCAATTTATCACTTATTTTACATTTATTTATTTTAAGTTATAAGTTACTTATTTTAAGGTTTCCAAACAGCCACCGAATGAATGCTTAACACATCCCCGGTAGAAAAAAACATCAATATCTTATTATAAAAATTTTAGTGAGAGAGATTTTTTTTTACTATCTTTGGGATTAGATTTCATCTAAATATTCGTTCAATATTCGAATGATCTCTAATATGATTAGTAAACTTGGCCCGGCTAAAAAAAATCGCATTTTAATTAATCATGAAATTAATATTTAATTATTTTATTTTATCATAAAACTAAACTAACTAAAATCTTGTTAATTTATGGAGCCTTGCCCGACCCGGTAAAATTGCACAGGTGGTCTTTACCCATTTCATAATCCTTTTTCAATGTATAAAATACAATTTATATACTTTTTATTAATAAACGAAATAATGTATAATTTTGTGTTAAAAGTAACAAAATACCAAATTTTACTACTTACCTGATATAAGTTGACTTCTATTCTCAATAAATTTTGTTTTTCACGCAAATCGACTTCTATTTTTGTCAATTTTATTTTCTTTATAGTTATGTTGACTTTTATTCTCAATAAATTTTGTTTTTCACGCAAATCGACTTCTATTTTTGTCAATTTTATTTTCTTTATAGTTAGTGTTCATCCAATCGTCTATTTACTCTATAAAAATAAAAATATTTTTTAAACAATTTGTAAATTATATTAAAAAATTATTAAGTTACGTTAAATTAAGTAAAATAACTTATATTTACTTTCAATTTTAGAAAAAAACTACAAACTACTAAATAAAATACTGATACGAATTGACTTATATTCTTTGTAAACTTTATTTATTTATAAATTATATTAAAAAATTATTAAGTTACGTTAAATTAAGTAAAATAAAATATATTTACTTTTATTTTGAAAAACTACTAACTACAAAGTAAACTATTAACACGAATTGAATTCTATTCTCCGTACACTTTATTTTTTATAGTATTATTTTAAAAATAATTAAGTAACATTTGTTATTTACTTTTAAGTAATAACAAATGCCTTTAGTAACAAATAACAAATATATTTACTTTTAAGTAATAACAAATGACTTTAGTAACATTTATTAACTTTTAAACTGAAAATTATTGATTTAACGATGTATTTGTTATTGTCCATCACAACGTTTATTTATTTTAAATTAAAAAATATATTTTATCAGTAACAAATCTATGGGTTGTATTTAGATTATATTAAGTAATATTAAATAAAGTTTAATAATATCTATTTACTTTTAATTTGTAAATTATTTTTTATCGATAATTAAGTAATATTAAATAAACTATATTTAAAAGGCTAATTATAAGATAATTATCAAATTATATTAATTAATATTAAATTATCTAAATAACAAATATTTGGTTCATAAGATAGAGATACAATTCGTTTCACAAAAATAAAACTAATACGTTAGATTTTTATATCAAGTAAAATAATACAAAACTAGAATTATAGTGGAAAATTTCATAATTAATTCGATTATTTTTAACCACATAAATATTTTTTGCAAGTACCAATTTAATATTGATATTAATATATTAATTTTATTCATGTTTCGTACGGATTATGAATAATTTTCTACAAATATCAATTCGATATTTTTAACCTCGAGCCCATATTTCGCACGGGTTATCAACTATCTATACTAATAAGAAAACCATGTTTAGATCCTAAATCTTGATACTCGCTAGAAAATTATACAACTATTTTTAAAATTTTATGTAATAAAATCTCAACCGACAAAAAGTAACTTTTACTCCCTTTAAATTTTATTTCCCTTTAATTTTTATTTGTTGCTCAACATCCAAGTATAGATTTATTTTAAAATAATCGTATTAGTAAGTTAACATGTCAGATTTATATTTATATAAGTACATAATTAGGTGTATATATAACTAAAACTATACAGTTAAATTTTAGAAATTTTAGAGTTACACTTAATTTCGATTTTTTAAACTACATATTTTAATAGTATTTTATATATTATATTTAAATATGTATTTTACACCGATTATGAGTTTCAATTTTATGTAAATAATAATATGATACTATTTTTTTTAATTTCGGATCCGTATTTCGCACGGTTGCAAAACTAGAGAAAAAAAGAAGAAGTAACAAGGAAAATGTTATTTCCAGAACCATTTTTTTATTTCCAGAGCAAAAATACGTGAAATTATGAAATGATCCTTGTCTTTGATATTTTTTAAAAGCTTTTTTATTATAAATGAAGGGGGTAATTTTATCTTTTCACTCATTATTTGCTCTAGAAATAAAAAAGTTACTCTGAAAATAACATTTTCCAACTAAGAATCAAAGAGAGTGAACAACAGGTCTCACAAACATCCTGTCTTTCAGAAACAAGAACTTGTTCATACAGGTTAGTCAGTGTATTAATGTATCTATATACTTTGTTAAAAAACCATGGGATTATACAAACATATATATACTGCTTCTAAAACTTTACCCTTTACATATTACAACCTTAATCCTCATAAAGTTAGAATCTTTAACAAGTACTTAGGGTTTTCAAGTCATTACACAACTTTGCCTAGTGTTAAAATCTCTAATTGTCCTAAAAGATTGTTAAGATTGGGTTTTGATCAAAAATTACAGAGCCCATTAAGTCATTTTGTTGGAACAAGGCATTATTTTGTTAATAGGTTTCAAGATTTTGTGTATAGGCCTGTAGTTAAGTGTTTGAGTTTTTTAACTTTCTTGATTGGAAGATTTGAGATAGTCCCTTTTAGTAATAGAGTTGTTTATGTGTTTCCATTTGTTGATAAGATATGGGGAGAGTTGTATTATTCTAGGTGTGTGAAGGAGGGGTACAAGAAGGGGGAAGTATTGTCCCAGGATCATTCTTTGTGTGTTCGGGTTGAGTCGATTGCTGTGAAGCTTCTTGAGGCGTTACGGAGGGAGAGTGGTAGGTGTCATGTGTTGGCTGATCAACGGTGGCTTGTAGGGGATGATGGGGAGGTTAAGTTAGTGAAGAGTTGTAGGAGGAAGGAAGATGATGAGTTAAGGATGCGTTTGAAGGAAGGAATAGATTGGGAACTCTTTGTGTTGGATGTTCCTATGGCTTGTTCGGGTTACATTAATATTGGGAAGATTCTTGTGTTTACAGGTATGTTTGATCGGTATAAGACGGATGCAGAGCTAGCGATTATAATTGCACATGAGGTATATATATGATGTGTGCTTGTTTCGTGAAATTAGTACATTTCGATTAGTTAGTAATCCGTGTTCAATTTGATTAACACTTGGTCACTTGTGTTTATTGTTTGAATAGGTTGGTCATGTAGTTTCTCGACATGCCCAAAGACGTCTTGCTTGGTTTCCATTCAAGCTGTATCACCGATTTATAAATGGCTATGATCCAGAAATTTCTTATTATTTGTGGTGAGAATATTTATCTAATTAAGCTACTAATTTAATTTGTTTTGGTGAGAGACTGGCCTTAGAGTTCACATATTCCATGTCTACTTGAATTTTTTATTGTATATAGGTTATGTGAATTTTTGGGGAGATTATAATTATTGAATCTTGTGTAGTTTACCTGATCTGTAATTATATGTTTTACAGTGCTTTCTAAAACAGTAGTGACATTACCATATGCCTTGCAAAATTTATATTGTTTAAACAACTATTGACCAACTGTCAGATGTTCTTAAATTTTTTCTGTAAAAATTGCAGATATGGGCATGTTTGTACCAACACTCATTTCCGTGATATCCATCGTATGTACTTTGTAGGAAGACCTTTAGGCCTCGTTTGGTTAAAGGTTTTAAGTTACACAGGAACTCACAGATCCATGTAACTAGGTTACTAAACTCTTAAAATCCTAGGATGTGTAAAAGTATGTGTTTGGTTTATAATTTTAAATGATCACATTTTTAATAATATTTGTATTTTTTTACATATATACATATTATTTGAAAATTATTATTGGGTGCTAAATAGAAAATTAAATAGAAGTATATAAATTTATTATTTATAAATTTAATCTATTATTAAGTATTATAATTATAATTATAAAATTTATAATTAACTATAATATATATAACTAAACATTTAATTATAAATATTAGAGCCAAAAATTCATATTGATAGAAAAACAAATTAAAGATTAAAAAGGTATATAAACTTTTACATATAAAAAAATAATTACAAGTTATGTGAATATGAATAAATAGTATTAAATTTTTATATCTTATAAATATATATTATATAGAAATAGAACTTAAAAGCACCAGTTAACGAGAAACAATAATTATATTTACAAAATAAAATAGATAAAACCTTACATCACTATGTAACTTCAAAAAACCACGTTCTGACTAGTTAACTAAATTCCCCCCAAATTAGTCTAACTCATTATATATTGGAAGTGTGGGCTCCCTTATCAATATTAAACTGAACGCTGAAACTTAGCCATATTCTCAGGAACTTGGAGTTACTGAGCTAGGTTACAAGCAACCAAACGAGGCCTTAGAAAGAGTTGATAATGTCAGTTTTCTAGTACTAAGTTTGCAAGAATAGAGGTTGTTGTGTAGTAGATCTGTTAAACTCGTATTCAATTAGTTCACTAGTCATCAATGCTTGGGCTCAGCCGTTTTTGTAAAAACTGAAGAATATGACTTCAGCTGCTGAAACACTTGCAAATATATTTTCACCTCTGTCTGCATCATTTAGAGCCAATCTTGTTTCTTGGCGGTTCTATGTTGTTCTACACGTTTTGCAAGTCATAATATGCTAGTAAGAGGGCTGGAGAATACTAAATAGTTCAAGATCTGTTGTGTTCACTTCACTTGTAAATGTGTTTTTTACTCCTTATGTACATATATGACAAGTGGTAGTGTGAAGAATGCTCTGTAGCAATCCTCATGTTAGTCTTCTGCTTTTTCTTTAGTAACACAGTTAATTCTCCATTCAGGCATGAACAAGAAGCAGATTACATTGCTATGTTATTATCTGCATCTGCTGGTTATGATCCTCAAGTTGCACTTGTGGCATTGAGAAAGATGAAAAGAGACTTGAAAAAACTGAAGGGAAGTGAGGTACCTCTTCTTCATTTGAAGGAAAGAATTGAATTTGTGTCTAAACCAGAAGTAATGCAAAAAGCAGTCTCTGTGTATCAAGAAAGAATGAAGGGACAGTGTACTGACCGAGAATATCTTGTGGAGAAGTAGGAGATGCCTGGAACCATAAATTGACCGTATACATTGTATTGTTAAAGAACAAATTTAGCACCGCCAGATTCTACTTACGAATGAAGTTCCAAATCCACTGAGGCAATTTAGGTGTTAATATTTGTAGTTGTCTTATCGGATAGTTTTACTTTTAGCGATTATTTCGTTACAAGTAGTATATGACTATAATAACAAGACAATTCTTTCTTTTTTCTTTTTTTATATGCAAAATATAAAGAACTTGTAACGACAAGACAGTTCTTCAAAAATTGTAGAAGAAAAATCTTTTCTAAACTTCTTCTAGCTAGACTCTTATCTTCACTCTCTGTTCTGTACTTCCTGATTTATTCGTATTTAAAACTGAAAGGGAATGTCAAGTTATTTGGATCAAGAACTTCTCTTATATCAAAATCACACTGCTCAACAAGTTTAAGATTCAGAATTCTTCTTTATGTATAGAATACGATGATCGCCTTTCACACTGATAAGATCGACATCACTTTTCACTTCCAGGATAGAAGTTTTGGTTTCAAGCTTCACCGTGAGTATCTCTTATCTCCACTATATTTTGTACTTGGGTGAATATGAAAATATAACATTCTTGGTAGTCTTTATGTTAGTTGTTAGTTGGTTTTTTACCTTGGATTAATTAAGACTTCTTTTCAGGGAGTTTTTAGGTTTAAAATATAACATGGCTGCAAAATTAAACACTAAATATCGCTATAAGCAAAGTTTGATTCAGCTCATGAGCAGCAGAGCCAAAGAAAAAAAGATACTTGAAACTTTAGAATATAAATTCTAATATTGCCAAACTCATCATCTTCATTATTGTTTAGTGTTAATATAATGTTTTTGTAGGAACCTGATAAGACAGTACAGTACTCAAGTACATCCCATTATTTTCTTAACATGTCTATGAAAATAATCTCTGCAATTCAAAAGAAAATAAAGCACTAGACCATATTGCCATTTATAGCTTCCCTGGGGAAATAAATTTTGAATATAACTGACCCTATGTGTACTGACCTTATTTTGAAATTGTTTGAATATCTAGTAAAAGAAAACTTGTATCAATGTTTTTTAATTGACAACTACAATGCAAATATTTTCGGTACCTATAAGCTAGATTTAGGTTAGTATTTACTTTTTAGTTCATAATTTCTTGAGAAGTTCCCAGTGTTTCTGTTCAGTTATTTTGTTCAGTAAAGATAAAGCAGTGCTCAACCAATAGACAACAATATTTAATTTTTTTTATTCAACTAAAAATGCCAAGGCCCTGTTATATTTGTGACATTAAAGGAAAATATGTGTACTGCATGTAGTCTACCTAGCTGCAACACATTTTTTCTTTTGTGTATAAAACAATATTGAAAACTGAGATAAAAAAATTACCATACTTTTGTATCTTGGACAAGAAGACTCGTCTCTTTTGCATTATTGTGAGTTACATCAAGGAAGTTCATTTTATTAAACATTTCTTGATATTTTCATACATATAATTATCTCTTTGCAAAAATGTTGGGTTTTTTGAGACAATGCAGCCCTACAGTTAGATTTTCTACTGTTTCTAAAAACTTGTTGAGGTCTCAATCTGTTGGTTTAGCAACACTAAGCAGGCTGAGATTTTGTAAAAGTTGTGTTGTTTCTAAAACCCTGTTGGGGTTTAAGTCCAGTTCACTAAGTTTAAGTAGCTCTTGTGATCTTATTCATTTGTTGGGGTTGGGTTTTAATCAAAAACTAGGCAACCCTTTTGGTCAGTTTGTTGGAATAAGGCATTATTGTGTTGATAGGAATCATGTTGTTAAGTTCAAAACAGCGCCCTCAGTCGAGTATTTGGGTTATCTTACTAGGTTCTTTGGGAAATTTGAGAGTGTACCTTATACTAAACAGAGCCTAGTTCTGTTTCCGTTCTTTGATCGGGTTTATAGAGTTTTAGGTGATGATGGTTTCAGTGAAAATGTGTTGTGTGATGCTCATCCGCATTGTATTCGGATTAGAGCTATTGCGAGAAAATTGCTTAAGGTGTTGGAAAGGGAGGATGGAAAGCATCATATATTAGCTGGGGAAGAATGGCTTGGAGAGGCCATGGAAAGTGGCAATTTGTTGGGTAAAGAATGGGAGGTTTTATTCCGTATTCGTCCTGAAGTTCATGCTTGGTATACGCGGACTGGGAGGCTACTTGTAGCATCGGCTTTGTGTGATTATTACAACACTGATGATGAGGTTGCATTCTCAATTGCACATCTGGTACGTGCCTGACAATTAGTTGCTATTGGATTATTAAATCTATGTTAAGTTTCATTAACACTTGTATTTTGTGTTTGTACAGATGGGGCATGTTGTTGCACGCCATTTGCTGAGAGAGCTCATATTCGATTCTATTCCCTTTTGGCTGTTTTACCTTGTGAAACATCGCAAAACCCCAAGTTCGTATTATAATCTGAGGTTAGATATTACATGGGCAATCACACTAGTGTCTTTTTTTCGTTTCTATCCGAACTTAAGTTGCTAGTGTTGATTTCTTGTTAGTAGTAAGGTATCGTACTGTGAATTGAATGTTCATCTTTGTTGGTAGTTGGATCCACTTCTGCTGCTGTAACACTTGGAAATATATATGTTATGCTAAACATACTTCTTATCGTCTTTTAAAACCGTCTGCAAATTTGTGTGCAATTTGTATCGATTGCCACTTGATTATTGATATATGGTCATGAATAATGTTAACAGTCACATATAAAGTCTAGGTTGTCATAGGTGCAGGAAGATTCTTGAATGGAAAATGGTGTCAGTTCCTGGAATATAGAAATGTGCATGTTGGGTTATCAAATCAATTGTTGATTGGAAGGGTAGGGTACTAGTATTAAGTGCGTAGAAAGTCCTCACTTATGAGCTAAGCTATTGGAGTAAAGACGGGTTCAATAGCACCCAACGATGCAATGGTTAGTGGGCATACATTCTTAGGGTTCTCACAAGAAATAAACGCCAATAACATCCAAGTTTCCCGAAACTTTGAGGACGTTGAAGAGAGATCTATGACTTACATTAATATAAACAAAAAGAAAAAATTTGGGATTCAGTAAGTATGATTTAAACCTTTTGACAATTGTCAGTACCCCTAACATCTTGGAGTTTTAGTATATCCTTGTTAAAGTTCTGATAATTTTTTTTATATACTTTGGTCCTGTTACTATGTTAATCTAACATCTGGTAAGCCATATTTGGTAGACGGTACTTAGTGTGAGAATACTGGTATATTGGATTTGTATTGTAGTACATATCTTAGTGCTCATGCTCAATACAATTACTTTGTCATTAGGCATGAGCTAGAAGCAGATTTCATTGGAATGTTCTTATCTGCATCTGCTGGTGGCTATGACCCTCAACTTGCACCTGTGGTACTGAGGAACAAGACAGGAAAAGATGGATCTTGTCCATTTGTGGCGAAAAGAATTGAGTCAATATCTCACCCTAAATTAATGCAAGAAGCAGTTGCGATATATCAAAAAAGTATTAAGGGACAAGGTACTGATTAAGAAGATCTTGCGGTGAATAGGGTATTAATTTATGTCAGGTATTTTTGTGCAAGATTATGATCATGATATATTGCACAGGTGGTAAGAATTTCCAGGGTTTGTAGTTATGTGTTCCATGTTCCCAACTAAGAATTTTAAACATGCAATTGAACTTTTACGTTACACTAGTTGGTAATCTGTGCAAAGCACGGGACCGAGATTAAAAATAATATCAAGTTATTATTTGCATCTCATAATTCATGCGAAACACATACTAAAATATAATAAATAAATGCCGTTAAATTATGTAGTTAAAGTGTAATTTTGAATTACACTGTATAGTTATTCTACTAATAAATCTAAGTTAAAAGTGAAAACAAAGTCTATATAGAGTATAAGTCGATTCGTGTTAGTTGAGATTCAATTATATAAAATTCTAAAAATAGTTGTATAATTTTTTTAGTAAGAGTACTAAGATTTGGTACTTTTGTGTTCAAAAATAACATGGTTTTGCTTATTAGTATAGTGGGTAACTCATGTAAAACACGGGCCCAAGATTATATATATCCAATTAGTATTTGTACAGAATTGAACTCATAATTAATTCGAAACACAGACTGAAATCAATATATTAAATCAAATATTAAATTGGTACTTGAAAAGAATAATTATGTAGTTAAAAGAATCGAATCAATTATGAAATTTCCCTGTATTGTTTTACATGTTATAGAAATCTAACATATTAGTTTTGTTTTTGTGAAACGAATTGTATATTTATCTTATAAACCAATTTTTTTTATATAATTTAATATTATTTGATAATTATCTTATAATTACTTTTTTCAATATAGTTTATTTAATATTACGTAATTATTGATAAAATTTGTTTTTCAAATTAAAAGTAAATAAATGTCACTATACTTAATTTAATGTTACTTGATATGATCTAAATACAACCCATATATTTGTTATTGTTAAGAATGTTTTTTTAACTTAAAAGTAAATAAATGATGTGATGGACAACGATGAATACAACCGTTAAATCAATAGTTTTCAGTTTAAAAGTTAATAATTGTCACTAAGATCATTTACTATTACTTAATTATGTTTAAAATACGTATTTTACAATTTGAAAGTACATTGACGCGAGGATGAACACTAACTAATAGAAAATAAAGTCTAAACAGAATAGAATTCAATTCGTGTTAATAGTTTACTTAGTAGTTAGTAGTTAGTAGTTTTTCAAATTTAAAGTAAATATACGTTATTTTACCTAATTTAACATAACCTAATAAAATCTTAATATAATTCATAAATTCGCTTAAAAATATTTTTTTCTATTTTATAAAGGTAAATAGATGCTTGGATGGACACTAACTAATATAAAACAAAATTTACATATAATAGAAGTCAATTTGTGTTTAAAATAAAGTTTACTGAGAATTAAAGTCGATCTGTATTAGGTGAGTACCAAAATTTGATACTTTGGTACTTGGGTATTTTTGTGGTGCCAATAAAATATGATTTTGTTTTTTAATAAAGAATATAGATTTGGCCAGGGTGAAACATTGGAACATGCATATCAACAAGTACTATTTACAATCTTGCCTCTTCTATCTTTTTCACCCACATTGTCACGAAATAACATTTTTATCATTGGGCATGTGAATTCATATACCAATTAGAGAATGCATTTCATCAATACAATACAATCTTATTAATCCTCCTGTGTTATCTAGCCTCTGAATTTTTCTGATTTTCAAAGGATGTTGAGATTCTATTTTATACACCACGAATTGGGCAGTTTAGTTGGACGAGTAACTGAGGTTACCATAGTCATTTTGATCGTAGGTGGTTGGACAAACAATCCCCTTGCCATCAAATTTTTTGAACTAGCTTCCTAGCAAAATAAACACGTGTTTCTTGGTAGATAGCTAATACAAGAATATCAATTATATCTTCTTTCTGTAGGCTATAGGATGTGAAAAATCATTTGGATCCTACATTAATCTACCCATAATAGAAGATTGTAGGCAGAATTTTCTTAGTTAGAGAGACTGGCTATTCTATTAGACCGTTACAGCTTCAGGTTTAAGACGAGCTTCAGTTTTGATGGTTCCTCTTATGGTTTTTTATGCAAGAGAAAACTTCCCTCTCTCTTGTGTGCATTCTGATGTCCATTTCCTCCCATGTCTTTTAGCTAGCTGAGTCCCTCTCTCTCTTGTATGTATTCTGATGACCTCCTAGAGCTTGTGCACTGTAGAATTTCCTCATGCAAAATGTACATGAGAAAATCATGGACCCTGACCTGTCAGAATCTCCAGGCGCTAAGCCTAGATTCACACCTAGGCTCAGAATCGTGCACCATGACCTGTTAGAATCTTTAGGCGCTGAGCCTAGGTTCCAGAGCCGGCTTTACGGGGAGTTTCCCCAGTTATTTGCCTAGGGCCTCCAATAATATAGGGGCCTCCAATATATATACATACATGTAGTATTAATATTTATAATTATTAATTATATTCAATAAAATTATTAAAATAATATCTATTCTTTTCCCGTATACACCAGTTTAGAAATCTGGATAGTACTTTAACTTTAGGCCTATTCAATACAATAAAGAAAGATAATAGCCCAATAAATTAGTATAATGTTTTACAATATTTTAAATCACTTTAAGTCTTTAATATAACCAAAAAGGTAGAAAACCTAATACGCTCAATTGAGCAAATATAGAACCAACAAGAGCAGCAAAGGTAATATATAGTGATCTCTTCAATTCTTTTATACTTGGTATTTTAAATTCAAAACTAATTTACTATACTAGATACTACATATTTTTGATTCTTTGTAGTATATTACAGGTGTTAGCATAATGACGGGTAAAAGGAAGCATGATTCAGGATGTTTTAAGAGAAAGAAAAAAGAGAGGCAAGACAAACTCACACAATCTTTACAAGGATCTATGAATAGGTATGTGAAACCTATTAATATATCGGGTAATTCAAGTGAGAATGTCACTGTTAATGATAATTTGCCTGAGAATTTAGTGGATGAAAATATCAATGACTTGAATGTTGATACTAATTTGCCTGAGAATTTTGTGGATGGAAATTTGAATGATATAACTGCCGATGAACATTTGGATTTTGGTGATTTCATTAGAGATTTTGCACATTCAAAAGCAAGAAGAATAATAACTTCTTAGCTTTAACTTGAACTATTTTTATACTTTGTTTATTAGTTAAGAATTATTTTTACTACTGCAAATTATTCATGTGATTTTAGTTCATCAAATTTTAGATTTTGGTTCCAAAATACTAGGGCCTCCGAAATCCTGGAGACGGCCCTGCTAGGTTCGCACATAGGCTCAGATTTAGCCACTTTCTAGGAGAGTTTATTTATCATGAACCTTTTTGCTGTTCGCTGGCTATGTTGTACATATATGTTACGAGAATAAGAAGTTCGAAGAAATTTAGTATGGATGGAGTCATGGATATGTATTATCAAGTGTCAAGATTGATGCCTAAATAAATAATTTCACAATTTCACATTCGTTGTTTTTTTGGTAACAAAAAACAAGGAACATTTTTGTTGTTTGACAAAAGAGAAAAGAATTGAGTTAACGGAGGAGCCACCAGTGATGGATGTTACCTGCCATCTATATTTAAAAAAAGAAAGCAGGGGATATGACCATTTTTATTTTTTATAATCACCAGAACAGCTAGTAGTAAAACTATAATCAGAGACCAATCTTTGAAAATTGTAAAAGCATAATTTGAACCCCTGAAATGAGATTGATCATTTGTCAAGACTCTGATATATGAAGCCAGTAAGCCACAGTGTTCCTCTGGGGAACAAATTTAGTTTAAGTTAGTATGATCTAGTTCACACAGTAGTATGTGATTTTTCCTTTATTATTTCATAATTGTGAAAATTTTTATATTTGATTGTTCAAAGGTTAAGCTGATAGGCTCTACCAGTAGAGATGGAATAAATTGCTAGCATTTCACATAAAATTACGGTAGATAAATTTGATACAAATAAGATACAATTTTCATCCACAAACCTCTCATATACGCTTATTTTTATGATAACTTGCTACACATTCCCAAATTTTTTGTTAGTAATTTGACTAATTTAAACTTGCTATATAATATGATCTGCGTTTTTGTAAGTTAAATTTTTTTCTGGTTAATACTCATGAGCGCCAAAAAAATTAGATTGGGTGATATTATGAAGCAACTTTCAAATAAACCCACTACTTTATGTACTACCATTTCTAGTTTTGTGTATAGGAACAAGGGCTGAACCCAGAAAAGTTACATATTTTTATTGAAACATGTATATTTTGAAAAATGCAGAAAATCTCTTGTCTTCTCATTTTCTTGATTACAATAAAAGAAGTGTTTTAAACATTTTCATCTTAATCAACAAAAATTCCTGTTTAATAGAAGGGTTTAAATTGCAAAAAGGAAGAACTAATATTTTAGACGATATGTGTTACATGCTTTAACATATTAAAAATGTAGTCCAACCTTGTCAAAAATGTAACTAGGTTATGCTATTAATATAACAAAAAACATGTAATTTTGCAAATTTTCTCAATGTTAAAGTTTGTTTGCATGAATACTTATGTATTATTTATAGGCCCCGCATCGCGAGCTTAAATACTGGAGTAGTATTTAATAACACCGCTAGCTAGACGCTAGTTATGTGTTAGTAATATAGATAAAACTCAGGCAATGGAATCAAGCAGACCAGTATTTTTAAATTTATTGCATTTCAACAAAAAGTGCCAACTCCCCTTTAGACAAGTAATGGTAAAATCTGACTGTAATGAAGGACAGTGTTTTTGTACTGCATGCAGTCACTGGTCTGTACTAGTCACCAGCCTCTTGATTCTTGAACCCATTTCTTTTTTGGTACATTGAATTAAATTCTTGAAAACCAAATTAATACTAGTACTATCTTGTACAAGAAAATATATGTATTTTGTTGGTACAACATAAAAATTTGTTTTTGCAAAAACCAAGAAGTGTATATCATCAGGTGAGTTCATTTCTTGAGAAAAAAAGTATATTTATTTTATTTATCTTTGCTGTAAAATCATGGGTTTTTTAAGACAATGCCTATATAGTGTTAAATTCACTAGTGTTTCTAAAAAACTTGAGGGGTTTAAATCTTGTTTAGCAACATCAAACAGGCTTCTTTCCTCTAATACTTCACCTGTTTCTAAAACCCTCTTGGGGTTTACTAATTTACCCAGTGTTAAGATTTTTGATGGTCCTAGAGCTCTGTTGGGGTTGGGATATGGTCAAAAATTTAACAACCCATTGTGTTATTACCGTGTTGCTAGAACTCAAATCAGTAAAAAATTGTTGGGGTTTAAATCTTGTTCCATGATGAGTTTTGGAACAAGGCATTACTCTGTTGAAAGAAATCAGAATGGTGAGTTTAAGACTATGACATTAATCAAGTATTTGAGTTACTTTTCTGCGTTTACGAAAAATTTGTTGAGGATGGGATTTGATCGAATGTTAGGCAGCAAGTCTAGTCATTGTGTTGGAACAAGGCAGGATTCTGTTCATGTGTTTGAGAAATATGTGTTTAGGCCTATACTTAAGTTTTTAAGCTGTATGACTCCCTTTACTGGGAGATTTGAGACGGTCCCTTTTATGACTAAAACTATTTATGTGTTTCCATTCGTTGATCAAATCCGGGGAGCGTTATTTTTTTGGAGGTGGAATAAGCAATGCAAAAGGAGTATGGCACTGCCCCGGACTCACCCACATTGTGTGCGAATTGAATCAATTACTAGGCAAATTCTTGATGCATTACAGAGGGAGACGGGCACATGTCACACGTTGACTGATCAACAGGGGCTTAAAGATTGTGATGCTGGGGAGATTCAAGGTAGGAGGAAAGAAAATGAGAAGTCTGCAACTACACATTTGAAGGAGGGAATGGATTGGGAGTTTTATGTGGCGAAGGACCCTAGATTTGGTGCAGGTTCTATAAATATCGGGATGAATAAGGGGGTGATTAGACCACCTCCAACCCAACTCTAAAAATATACTTTTACACCATTTTGGTGTAAAACTCCTCTCCAACCCCACTCTAAAAGTTACACCATTTTGGTGTCACACCAAAAGTTACACCAAATTTGTTGTCACACCAAATTTTTAGAGTTTTTATATATTCTCATGTTGCCCTTGTATTCCTTTACTAAAAACAAATTTGTTCCATTTGTATCCAACCACTTTATTACTTTTAACTTTACTTTTGTACTTTAGTAATAAAATAACCTATATAGTACAAGAATGGTGTAAAATTTAGTGTTGGTGGGTTGGAGTTGAATTTGAAGATAGTGTAGTTTTTACACTATCTTGGTGTAAAAATTACGCCAAAATAGTGTAATGGGTTGGAGATGCTCTTATAGTGTTTAGTGGTTTGTTTGATTTATATAAGACAGATGCAGAGCTAGCAATTGTAATTGCACATGAGGTACATATACCAATCGTGTATGTTCTATAAATTAGTTCCTTATGATTTATTAGTCATGGAATTTAATTTGATAATCACCGAGTTGCCTGTGTTAATTTTCTGAATAGGTTGGGCATGTTCTTTTTCGACATGGTCAAACTTCTCTTGGTTTTTATTGAGGCTTTATCATCGTATGATACATGGATATAATCCTGAGATAATATATTATTTGAGGTTAGAATGCATCTTCATTAAAGCTCAGTAGATTATCCTCAGATTTTATATATGCTATGCGCCTATGTCTCCCTGATTTTTTAGAGCTTTTAGATCATACAAATTCGTGGGAAGATTATTTATGTTGTTTTTAGGTCGTTTCCTTGCTCTGTAATTGTTTGCTTTTGAGTACTTCATAATGCAATACCATATTAAATGCACCTATGTTTTTCTGTAAGAACACTCGTTGAATGAGTTAGTAATTGTTGGTTTCCTATTTACAAGTTTAATACTGTAAGGAATAGAGTTGGTTCTGTAGGCGTAGGTTTGTTAAAACTCATACGAGAAGTTTATTGTCCAACCATGCTATGTCTGCACTGGTTTTCGTTGTGAAAACTGTTAAAAATTTAACTTTATTTGCTGAAACACTTGTTAATGTATTTTCGCCTCTTCTGCACTATGAAGAGCTGACCTTACTAACTATATATTACATGTTTCTTACCTTTTACCGCTTATTTTCCTTTCTTGGCCATTGTTTCTTCCTTGTGCCCTCTAGTTCTTACCTTAATTAGGTTGAGCTTATATTGAGATAGTAATGTAGAAGGTTATGATATGAGAGGCATTGATTTAACTAAAGGCATGTCGCAACCAAACCCTAAATATCATTACTTGTTAAACTAGTGTACTTATGGTGTGTCCATCACACCATACTCCATAACAATGAAACTCTGCAATCCACAATTTTTTTATTATTACTTTCTTATGTCTTCACATTTCATGTGGAGGGATCATAGCACATCATTACAAATTATAGTTTTTCACTGTAAATTAGAGTGTTTTTTCTCTGTTTTATGAACTCCCTCATGAGAGAGGTATGCTTGACAAAATAGCATACCTCTCCAGTCTTTATTGGTGCATTCTTGTGACAATATATGATGCAAGCAAATGTTATTGATGTATGCTCGTCGATGTCAAATGCGTTGAACTAATCTCATATCGGAGTTACAAACAGAGTTTAGATAGTTATAGCTGCATGAATATACAGAGATATATTACAATCTTTGATTGGGTTGTCATTACAAATGTTTGATAATCAGATCCATCTACTCTGACCATTTATTAAAATTAAATTTTGCATTGAACCCGAGTGTCCAAGACTCTTTTTAAGAATGTATATTTTCTAATTTACAAGCATTTCGCAAGCCATAACATGTTAGTAAGGGTGTGAAGCATACAATATTGTTACAAAAATAAACTGCATTGATGTGTTATACATATATATATGTCTTATTGTTGATGATTGCCCTGTCGAGCTCTTTAATTCCATAAAAGTGGCAGTCTGAAGCATAACATTATGATCTGCAGTTATCCTGCTATTCATCTTTTGGTTTTCTTCACTAACACGGTTTCTTTGTCATTAGCCATGAGCATGAAGCAGATCTCTTTGGGATAATATTATGTGCATATGCTGGCTATGATCCTCGACTTGCACCTATGGCAGTGGAGAAGATGAAAATATACTTGCCTCTGGTAACGGAAAATGCAGTAGCTGTTTGTCTTTCAGAAATTGTGGGAAGAATTGAGTTCATGACCATGCCAGAGGTGATGCAACCTGTAGTTCGTTTATATCAAGAAAGAATGGAAGGGCAAAGTACTCATTGAGGATTTCTCGCGGACTAGGAACTGGAAGGAGATCAGGATCTTAATACGAGTCCGTCATCTTTTGTGCAACAAACAAACATAGCATTGCCAGATTCTACATGGTGGCTTTTGATGTTATCTTGTGGATAATTAAATTATGATGCTTTTTGTTCTTCGTATTTTTGTAATTCATTCTCGCAACTAGTATTACTGTAATCAAAAGACCGTTCTCTAAATATCGCAAAAGAAAATTTTGAACAATGGTATGAAAATGAAGAAGATAAGGAGCCACAGTCTTCCTCCAGGTCACAAGTTTGTCAGTACAAACAGTTCATTTAGAAAATATTCCTAAAATTTCACATTTTTTCAAGAATATTACACAACTGTAATTAGTGCTAAAGCAGTGTTCAAGGTCTGGAATACAACAAGTGCACTCCACCCTTTTCAATACTTTTCCGAATTTGTGTATAAGAAATAAAATCTGAAACCCAACAGTGAATAAAAATTTATACATTTTAGGGTTAACTGTATAGTGCACCCCTTTGGTTTGTGCCATTATCACTTTGGTATTAATAGTTTCAATAATTGCACATAGTTTCAATAATTGCACTTCATATCCCAGACAAGTTTGTGCCTGCACTTTGCACCCTTTCCTTCAGTTTCCTCCGTTACCGTTAAATAGGTCAGGGGTAAAAAAGTAATTTGACAATATTTAATTGCATTTTGACCATTAAAGTTCAACAAATTTTCACATCAACCCCCGAACATTTTTTTTTACAATTTCGACATTCAACTATAAAAAATATGCATTTTAACCATTTTATTAAAAAAATTAATTTCTGAAAATTAGTTTGATAATATTTTTTTCGAAAATACAGATTTTTTTCTGAATTAAAAAAAACCTTTTATAGCGTATCTTGCAGAAGGAGGGACATTTTTAAGATTTTGCAAAATGAAAATGTAATTGGTCTTGGTGTGTTCTTCAGCAGAATCAAGAAGTTGTATTATATGTTAATTATTTGACAACGACAATGTGATCCTGAGCTAGAATCAGGTTAGTTGTTACTACTATTTACTACTTGATTATTCATATTTTCTTGAATGATGATGGGGTTTGTTAGATAATGCAAACATGTATGTTCTGCATTATTGTAAAAGTTTGAGAATTTTTCCATTCTGGAAGAAGGCATTATTGTGTTGAAAGAAATGAAAATGGTAAATTTTGGAGACTGATCAAGTAATTTGGTAATTTTAGTGTGTTGTTTGGGAAATTCGAGAGGGTGCCTTTTACGAAACAACCTCATTCTTGTGTTCCTGAATTTTCATGGAGGGAGGAAAGTGGGAGACATACAGCCTCATACTAACCCGCATTGTGTTGGGGTTAGAGCAATTGCCAAAACCAGTGGCCTGTGCTTACAAAACACAGGATTATATCTGTCAAAGATCCCAAAACACGTCTCGATTTGAGGTTAGATCTATATCCTTCATCTGACCTATTGTTTTTATGAAATGCTATAATGTAATTAGCTGTCTTTTTGTGACTTGCTTTTTATTTTATTTATTTTATTCTAGTCCCTGCAAAACTTGATCAAAAAAAAATTAGTGCTACTTCCTGACCCAGTATCACTTTCAATCCAATACATTACATGCTCCGCCATGGATATTATTATTGTCCGATTGTTGATACCCATCGAGACTTTTCTAAACACTAGTAGATGACGATCAAGACTTGCAGACATCTCAATCGTACCATACTTGCAAGGGCAACACATATAGTTATTAATATATGATAATTTTCTCCAGGTATCCAAACTCCATGGAATAGTAATAAAACCATAAGCATCACAGGCAAACTTCGATTGCAGTAGCATTGTTCCGAGGATTTCTATGCAGTAGCATCATACTCTATATTTGCCATGCTGTGGGCTCTATACCTCTCCTTTAGGTAGTCTCCGCTCCGAATTGGTGGAAACCTACAAAGCATGCTTTTGTCAACATCTTTCTTAGATAAATGTTGCTTTTGGAATGCATGAGTTTGCAATACAGAAAACTAACTATTTGCTCTACTATAATTCTCTCACAATCACAATACATTTATATACACACATGCATGGAAATTGACAAGAGGCGACTCAGATGCAATACCTTGGAGGAGATGCCTCAGTGCAGCAACTTTTAAGGCATTCTACCACACTGTCTTGGAATGGATTGAGAAAGAAAGCCATCTAATATTTTGTCAAGAAAAAAATTATTATCAGCTTCTCACATAAAGATGCACAACAGGTAATATAGGGGAATACAGTAAACAGAAGTTTATTACAGAATATCGTTCTTGTCCTGTTCGAATCACTCTGTGAAGTGTTGATCTGCAAATTGGATAGGTCGGAGAATTATAAGGAGCAACAAAGAATTAGATTATATAAATGTGGATAAGAAAAGAAAAGAAATACATGTTCATCGAAGAGGGATTACCGATACAGGCAATTAGTCCACCTCTCCATCATGTCTCCAATGTTAACTACAAAAGCCCTGCACAAACATTTATGGCCAAGGAAAGGCTTTATTAATTTTACAAATTTCTTGATAGAATAATTTAAATTAAATCATTAACCATGACGGTTTAGCTCCTTAGTTAAACAATGCATTTAAATAAATTGATATGATTAACCATGACAGTTTAGCCCCTTAAAAAAACAATGCATTCAAATAAATTGATCAACATCTCCAAATTATAAGGATTTAATAGTTATGAACTTACCCACTGATGTGGTGTACATTCTCCCAGACCTGTGGCTGCTTAGATTTTTCCCTACATACCTGTGAACTTGGAGAGATTAACCACATAACAAAGACATGAATAAGGAAATCACATGTAAGCATATCTATATATCAAACCTGAAGTCCAGGAATCCCGTCAGTCATTAGAAGAGTCATCATTCCATAATCCGAATGAGCTGATGCACCTAAAACCTGTTCGTCCAAAGAACCTTGTTCACCTAAAACGGAAAAGCTCAATAAACATTTTTTCAGGACAGTATCCTATTTATCTCATGTACCCACACACAGAGGTTCATTCTTTATGTGGGTACGCGTGTTTGCATGCAGGAGAGCTTTTAACTGATGTTAAAGATTAACTGATGTCACAGTGCTCATTTTAAAGTGATTTTTTAAAGAGGATACATACTTCAAGTTCAGATACTTTGCGGACCAATGCATTACTACACAATGACATTAGAATGTGAAAAGTTAAAATACATTGTTTAAAACAATCTTATTCCAAATTCATAGCATCAAGAAAGGATAAAATGGAGATCCGACAGAACATGAAGTGTGTTACTACTCAATATTCATTTTTTACAAGTAAACCTGGATAGTGGAGTAGACGAAGAAAAGGATCCAGGGGGCCAACTTTTACAAAGAAGTCTTCTTCCAGATTTAATGCCAATGCAATCAGAGAGATCAACCTTCTTCCAGCATCCCTACAAAAGCACACACCAGTACATCAACAGAACGTCACAAGGTCTTGCTAGGACCACACTTTTCTCAATAAGTGAGGAAGAAAAAGAAAACATTAACCATTCACAACATATTAAAGTAAGTTAGTAGCACCCATATTACTAACTCCTATCCCACCCAGCCCTCCTTTTTACACCCACGTCTACGAAGAAGGGATGTATGTTATGAAAAAAACATATATACAGCATCAAAACACCAGTCACAAACTTATTAGAACACGTTTGGGTTATGCTGATGCAGAATTGATCTTAGCAAGGAGTCGATCATAAGAAAATAAGGAGAGATTCTATAAAAATATGTAATTAAGTTAACACAGTTGGCTAAAATATATATCAAGGTAATCCTTTTGATTCTCATGAATAGTCAATTTACACATAACAAGCCTGAAACAAAACTACAACAGAGTGTACTTACCGGACTTTTTCATAGTAAAGTTCCATTGTGAATCTCCAAAATGGTAATATTTCTGATTTTTTTCCAAGCATGAAAAATTAGTTCAAATAAATCTCAAACTAAAAGGATATATTATGTGTGCAGTCCTTCAGATCATGGATATTGAAATAAATATATTAAGGATAGATTAGCAAATTGTGCATAGAGGAAATTTGTGCTACAGCTAAGCTACAACTTACACATTTCGCTGCTGCCAACCTCAACTGTTTTCCAGTTTTAAAGGAATTAAAAAATAAAAAAGAATACATATGTAACATGCTTGTTCATCTACCTGCATCAGTGTATGTTAGTATAAACATACCTCGTGAAGGCCACTGGTTCAAATAGCTTTTATCATCTTCTAGGGGACCAATATAGATTGTCTCTTTCAGATCACCTGCATGTAACTTAGCTGATGAAGTCAAAACAGAAAATGTGAACCGGAAAATACCTAAAAACAACTGAGCTATATCGAATTGAAGTTGAGAAATATTTTAATATCTTTAGGTTTCTATGATATATTATTGGTCCTCTGTCCCATATATATACACATATTCGTATGCTTTAATACAGTTTAGTGATGCTGTGACCTCAACAAGTTTTAACTCATTATAGACAAGCAGTTGGACTATATGCTACTTCTCCAAAATCCACCCCCACTCCCGCACAGCAATAATAGATCAAAAGTCCGAAAGACTACAAATTGAATGGCAGAAATGGATAACTCGCATATGAGGAGAGTAAACTTTTAATTAAGATCATAACCAATTCACGGTACCTGTGGAACGTAAAGAGGTATCTAGTCTCTCTGAACAAAGTGGAGTGTAACCTCTGTGCTCCTTCCAAGCCACTTTCATCTTCTCTTCAAGGGGAAGAGAAAAAAAATTCCTGCTCTCTTCAAGCGCTTTTTGTATTAACTCGTTCTCTACGCCATGATTAATGAGATAAAAGAAACCAGTGTCCATACATGCCTACACACAGTATTTGCAATTTTTTTGTAAAATCATTTTGAGGCAGACATGATAATTATGATATAGGTTTTACTCTACTCAACGCTCCCCCTCTATCTTACTATTGAACACACCGACAACTTAATCCAAACAACAGTCATATAAACTACCAAACATACAACTAGTATGTTTAAATTAATAGGGATGGGGATGGGAAGACACTAATTCACAGTATAGGTACAACTAGTATTCCTCTTAGTCATATGATAATGCTAATTCCAAGGTCGGCATCTAAGTGGCAACTCTAAGTTTGTTTGCTCATTGTTTTGCTCTCTCCCTAGTATTATGCTTCACCTCGAAAATTCACATATAAATGACTACAGATGATTCATTTCATCATATTACTTGTATTCATGAACAATTATGCAAAACTAAATATGCAACATAAGGTACAAACCGTTGCCTATGGGTCCAATTCTACATTGTCCTTCAAGAATGTTAAAAGAAAAAAATGATATGCACAAGTCAACAAATATAAAATTCCCCTTAGTCATTTTAATATATAAATCTGCTGAAGTCATCATATTATTCACAAAATCATGAAAACCATTTACTTCTGAATAAAGTACTTAATATTAGATTTTTTTTTGGCGGTATGAGAGTAAAGTAGTGTATTGTAGCCATTAGATTTGTTGAAACTTGAAAATAATAAGATTGAAATGGCAGAAATATATTAAAGAAAAAATAGTAGCAACCTGGTGGATGGAGTTGGCAGTGGCTACACGATCAGAACAAGACAGGTCTATCACTGCTAGTTCCAAATCCTTCTTGGCCATTTTCACAAACTTCAGTTGTTGGCTTGTTCCCTCTCTCCCTCTATCTCTCTCTCTCCCTCCCTCTGCTCCCGCTTATCTAAAGTTGCATTTGGTTTCCATTAGTTTTTTATAGTTTAGTATTAATGTATTCTTTTAATCAATAATTAGGTTTAAATGTCTTGCAACCGAGAATCGAATACAAATAAAATTCACAGGACGATAAGATATAATCTCTTACTATCTCATCTTTGTTAAATTGAATTATAATATTGGGCTACTGACTTATTTAGGTGTATTTATCTGCTTTTTGTTTTTACTAAAATGAGTGTTTATTTAAAATTATATATGTCAAACACTGGACCAAAATCTGAAGTAACATAGAACAAATATAGTGCTCCATTCTTAATTTCTCTTCTTGTACATATATGAAAAAAATTAAAAAATGGTTACTTTACTAGACTACTGTCAATTCCTTCAAAAAAAATATACACTGCGTAAATTAAATTTTTTAATGTCAAAATTGCTCCGATGCAGGCATGCAGCCCAAAGAAGCAACGCCAGAACTAGGGGTGTTCATAGGTTGAGTTGGCCGGGTTGGAGGCGTTTTTACGATCCGACCCAATTAAATCGGTTTGAAAATTTTCGACCCAACCCGTAAAATATAAAATCGTAACCCAACCCTACCCGCCGTACATCGGTTTGGGTCGGGTTGGGTTGGTTTGAACGGATTGAATCATTATATAAAAAAAAGTTTCAATACCATATATAATTGATAATTTCGAATAGTAGAACTTACGATTATAGTACTATTCTTTAAATCTGATTATATTGAAATTTTAGTAATGTATATCATGTCGTAAATCATATACACATAAACGAAATGTAACAATAAATAAAAATAATTATATTGTATAATGTACAATTGCATATAATATATAAATTATATTTAAATTATCGAACGAGACTTAAGTTATATCAGGTTGGGTTGGGTTGGCCGAAAAAAACTTGAACCCGTACCCAACCCATTTAATGCGGTTTGAAATTTTTTTAACCCTACTATGGATCGGGTTTTTTTAAAACGGTTTAATCGAACTAAAAGAGGGTTGGGTTGGGTCGGTTTGATCGGGTTGACGAACCCATGAACACCCCTAGCCTGAACAGATATGGTCGCCGTGCAGCCCATTCAGAGATGCCTGAACAGATACGGTCGCCGTGCAGCTCATTCAGAGGATTCCAATATATTTCAAAAGTTACAACTTGGTCGTATATTTGCATATTTTTTGGAACATAACCCATAATTACTTTGATAGAATACAGTATTATACTTGCTATTGTATATGGAGAAGTAATTGCAGTCCATCAAGATCTGATCACAGGCATCTAAACTGATGGTGGACTTGCAAGGACAACTTCATAAGAAATTAATAAGAGATTATACGTTTTTTCTGCATTTGAACTCCCTGGATTAGTTTTAGAAAGAACAAACAAAAGCATCTAACATACACATAAAACTACAAGTTTACAACCGACAACATCAAAGACTGTTCGGATTAAAGCTTTTGATACTACTAGTGTTCTTCCAAGCAATGATCACACTGAATCAGCCATGCTGTGGCATAGTACTAGATATATGTAAGTCTATACCTCTCGTTTAGGTAGTCCCCGCTCCGAATCGGTGGAAACCTACACACAGAAAGTTATAAATACAAATCAAATTTTATTTCTCAACATCTTTCTTAGAAATGTGTTGCTTCAATATTATTAGATTTTTAACACAAAAAACATCTACTTAATTTACTAGTAAATACACATTCATGAGAAGTGATAAGAGGTGACTCGGATACGATACCTTGGAGGACATGCCTCACTGCAGCAGCTTCTCAGGCACTCAACGACACTGTCCGGGCATGGATCAAGAAAGAAAGCCATCTAACATTTTGGTTGGAAAATTTCATTTTCAGCTTCTCACATATATCGCATGTTACATAAAAACTAAACAAGCAGGAAATTAAAGGCCAGTATTCAGAACCAAACATTCTTAATCTATATGTAAAAGTGTTATGCTTGGACAACTTTCCATAAAGAGACTAGAACACTTGATGTAGAGGATTACACAGGCAAATTATACTTTTTTTCTATTTTCCCTGACAAGCATCCTTAGAGCATCTCCAACCATGGGCTCCTGTTAGCTAAAAATCCTACGTGGCACTCAGATATAGATATTAGGTAAAAATAACACCACTCCAACCACATCACCTGTTAGCAAAAAATTTAGATATCCTTCATCTCGTCTTCTATATTTGTTGAATCTGTAGGTGTTAGCTATATCTTCCACGTCAGATTTAATTCATGTTTAAACCTAAATCTACACATTACTACGTACACATACACATTAAACATGCATATATTTACATAATATTTAATACATAAATATTAAAATTATTATTTTATATATAATATTTTTAATTTATATAATATTCAGTGTGAAAATATTGTTCTCTTATTAACAAAATTTATTAATTATTTTTAACAAACAATATATATATATAATATAATATATATTAGTAACTTTTATTAAAAATATTTTTGTTATATTTATATGTTATTATATTTTCAGTTGTAATAATTATTAACTTACAATTATATATTTTATTCATGTATTGAATTAAGTATTAACTAAATCCATTTAATTATTTAAAGTTTATATATATACATATAAATCTGAAAAATAGGAATAAAACAATATTTTTGAATATAGCTAATGATTATAGCTAATACCACTGGAGTGCATCGCCTTGCAGGTTCAATAAAATTTTACATAACCATGATTTGGCTAACCATTTTAGCTAACATGGTTGGAGATGCTCTTATGCTACATAATTTCAATCATAGCCTAGTACGCTTTATGAGTAAATACACAAGGTGTTCTTTTTTCTTTTTTCATGAACGAAATAATTTTTTTACCTCAAAAGTTTTCTGTTTCTTATAATAAAGAAAAGCGATACAAAGATCCAACATCTATGTATGAACAAGGTAAAGATGGTCAAACACAAGCATGCCACATGCAGAAAAAGACAACACGCAACAGAAAATATGAGGAAAAAAAATAGTAAATTGGTAAACAGATGTTAATTACAGAATATCGTTCTTGTCCTGTTCGAATCACTCTGTGCAGTGTTGATCTGCAAACGAAAGAAAAATGGAAATGTAACAAAGCATATGGGCAGCAGAATGTGGATCCAAGAAAAATAAAATATGAAGGGTTATATCCAAGAGAAAATACCGATACAGGCAATTAGTCCACCTCTCCATCATGTCTCCAATGTTAACCACAAAGGCCCTGCATCAACATAAATCCAGGAAAGGCTTTTAACTATACATATATCATGGTAGAAAAAACTACATCAATACATAAACCATGATAGATTGGGTCCTTAGTTGTCCAATGTGACCAAATAATTTTGTCTATTATGCAAAACAACCCCCCCCCCAAAAAAAAAAACAAAAAAGAAGAAGACGACGACTTGCAACTATGCATAACTCTGACCTGTATTTGTCCAACTCGTCCGGACAAGCTCTAACCCAATTAAATTTACTAACAGATTAAAATTTCCATTTTCGTTGCTTATGTTAGTTCGTCTCCTTTTTCCTTTTAAAATCATAGAAAAAAATGATATTTTGGGCGAAAGAAACTGTTCCGTGTTTTTTATATAACAAGAGCTTGTTAATGATGGTCTTACCCACTAATGTGATGAACATCCTCCCAGACCTGGGGCTCTATAGATTTGTCTCTGCATACCTGTGAATTTTGAATGAATAATTAAACACTAATGAGCAAATCACAGCTCACCAATACTTCATAAAAAATAGCGCACGTGCCTGAAGTCCAGGAACACCATCACTCACTAAAAGAGTGATCATTCCATAATCTGAATGAGCTGATGCACCTAAAACCTTTTCATCCAAAAAACCCTGTTCACCTAGAACTGCAAATCTCAATTAATATTTTTTCTGCAAGGGCTTCTGTATCTCACGTGCCCCACAAACAGATCAGTAAGAGATAGCATAAGCTCACTGATCATGCAGTCACACATTTTTTCACGTATGAGAGTCATTAGAAGCTTAAATTAAATAAAGAAACAAAGGAATAACAGAAGCAAGAAAGACATACTAACCTCGGTGACAAAATTGAAAAAAAAATTCAACCAAAATAACAGGCTATACGCAAGCTAAAATAAAGAATACTTGCAAATGACTAAATGTTTTCTTTAACAAAGAAGAAAATGTTCGCAGGTGGTTTTTTTGCAAAAGCTAAAAGAATATGTACCTGTTATTCGAAAAAAGAAAAAGAATATGTACTTTAGTAATTTGCTGAGTAATGAATTACTATATGGTATACAATCTATTAGCATTTAGAAAGTCGACATATAATGTCACAAAATGTTCTTATTCCCAAAAGTATAGCATCAAATAGGATAAAATGGGAAGTGTTGAGATAGGAAGTAAAGAATGTTAAGTTCACCGCATACAAGTATACCTGGATAGTGTAATAACCGAAGAAAAGGGTTCAGGGGCCCATCTTTTAGAAAGAAGTCTTCTTCCACGTTTAACGCCAAAGCAATCAGAGAGGTCAACTTTTTTCCAGCGGCCCTATTAGATAATACACCACTAAGATGTCACGAGGTTTTGCTGCGAGCCCACATTTCTCGAATAAGGAAAAGAAAACAACATTATCTATACACAACATATCTTACAACAAAGAGGAGGACCTGCTTAGAATACTATTATTAACTCCTACCCGCCCCCTCCAGCCCTCCCATTTACACAAACACGCACATTGGAAGAAGGATATATGATGTAACAAACAAATAAGGTATCAAAACATGAAGGAAATATAATAAGAGTGTGAATGGTTTATGCTGATGCAGACTTTATTAAGGAATCGATATATAAAAATAAGGGGGTATTCTATGGATTTATATGTAATTATGTTACACAAGTTAATAGAAAATAAAGCAGGAAAATCTGACTGAGATAAAGACTACTAGCAAGACAACTTACAGGATTTTTTCATAGTATAGTTCCATTGTGAATCTCCAAGATGGTAATATTTCTGAAATATCTCAAGCAGGATATATACATCATAAAAATCTCGAAAGACAGGAAAATATATTATATGCACTATGCAGTCCTTCGGATCATGGATATTGAAATTAATTCAGCAAGGACAAATTAGTAAATTATGTACTGGGGAAATTTATTTTACAGCACAACTACAACTTACATATATTCCTACTGCCTACCTCAAACATTTACCAATTTTTAAGGGAAAAAAATGAACCATGCTTAATCACTGATTGACCAGAGTTCATATAAGCATACCTTGCGAAGGCCAGTGGTTCAAATGGCTAATGTCATCTTCTAGAGGGCCAATATAGAATGTCTCTTTCAGATCACCTGCATGTAAGTTAGTTGATGGAGACAACACAGTAATTGTGAGCCAACAAGGTCAAAAAATGGCTGAGCTGTAAAACTTTAGAAATATTTTAATATCCTAGGTCTTTAATGATCAACAAAAATTATATGTGAATGTAATAGGTCCTCTGTCCAATATGAAATGTCATATATCCATCTGCAGAAGGTGCTCGAACAATAGGTCTTGATCAGGCTTAGTTTAGGTTTGTAGTGGGTGTATAGCATAGCAGTTGTCCTCAAGGTTCAATGGGATTGGGTTCATCCCTTGAAAGTTTCTCTAAGGTTCGGCAAGGGCATTTTTTTTGTACTAAAGAGAAAATCGAGAATTTATATAACTACTAATTCTAAAGGGTCGCTAGAAAACTATCTAAAATACCAAGTCTTCAGGACTTCTGGGCCAGTTTAGGTCGATTAGAAGGTCTGGAGACAATTTTTCAAGAAGAGATCCAGGTTTGGATCATACAAAACTCTTTCAATATATTAAAATACTTTTAACAAAAAGGTTCTGTTTTCGTTCTATTGCAATGACTAACAAGATGTGCAGCTAAACAAGATGCTATTTTCCCTCAATGGACAAAAAAATTAGATTAAGCAAGTGGTTTTTCCATGTTTTCCCAAAAGACTGTGAAGCGTATTGCAAAACTGGATAATTTACAAATAAGCAGAGTCAAATATAAATTGGGATTAATTAAATTTAAAATACCTTTGGAACGTAAAGAGGTATCAAGTTTCTCAGCATAGAGTGGTGTGTAACCTCTGTGATCCTTCCAAGGCAATTTTACCTTCTCTTCGAGTGGAAGAGAAAAAAAATTCGTGCTCTCTTCAAGCGCTTTTTGTATCAGCTCATTCTCTACCCCATGATTTATGAGGTAAAAGAAACCATAGTCCATACACGCCTACACACAGAATTTGCAAGTTATAGTAAATTCTTATAAATCGTAAAAACATGACTACAAACGTGTATATTTCTTATCATATGCTTATTCCAACAACCGAAACAGTTTCTCTTAAAATTAGTATTATAATCAAATAATGATACTAATTACGTTTTAAGGATAACAAATTGTAGGGCTGTAAACGAACCGAGCTGATCATTTAACTCGACTCATTAAGAAAACGAGCTCACAGTTCGAACAAAAATATATGATCTATAAGCTTATCATGTCAATTGGACTTCAATGAGTTTTCGAGTCAAACTCAACTCAAGATTGACTCGTATTCGAGTCGACTCGTTTAACTAGACTCGATAAGCTATATACATAAAAAAATTACATAAATAACATATTACATGACAATTTACATTTTAAATCTTTACTCTTCATTCTCTTAATTTTTAAATTATAATTCATGGCAATTTGTTGGGCTAGGCTTGCACATTTTTATAAGTTTGTACGTATTTTAATGTGGGTTGGGCCAGAAAAAGATTTTAATTTTACTGACCAACTCGACTTGGGTTCGACTCAACCCGAAATGTTCATGAACAACTCGAACTCGACCTGTTTGTTGACAAACTCGAGTTCGAAGAACAGAGTTTAATCGATAAGGTAATTGAGTTTTCAGCTCCAAGAAAAAATTCGAACTTGATAAAAAAACTCGACTCGACTCGTTTCATTTACAACCCTAACAAAATATATAGCAAATGCACTTCTCGGAGAAACCAAAGAGTCTACATTTTGTATGCAAGGGAGCTTCATGAAACATAGTTTGGAAGACACTAGATCATGTACAACTAACTTGCCTCTTAGCCATTAATGGGACCAAGGGGAACCTGAGTGGTCATGGTCCCCCAGAACCTCCATAAGACTTCATAAATCTCTAATTTTTTATTTCAAAAAATTATAATATGGTGTTTTTAGCCCCCTTGGCAATCTAATATTTTGTCATATTTGTTAGGGGTAAACACACACACATTCGAGATTCAATTCTACCAGTACATAGTACGCACACAAACATACAACAATATATTTGACGTGGAAAATCCACGTCCCAACTTGTATTATTAATCAAAACAATTATCAATAATACATCAATACATAACAACTCAATGGTGTCCCAAACTGATACTTGAGCCAACCAATGCTCAAGCATCTCCCACACACGATACCTAAGACGACTACATCTCTTAAGTATACATCAAAATAATAACATGACTATGTATATATAGCCATCACAAACTTAACCAACAAGACATACCTAATCTGATTACAATTCTGCCCATACAATTACTACTCAATCCCATTATGATAATAATTGTCAACAAATACAATTATTACCCAATCCAATTATGTCTGTATTGTATCATCGCTCTCTTACTGAATGGTGGAGCAAGGAACTGATTCCGGGATATTTTAAGAAGGAAAAGTTACAAGGGCCAAGGCGGAATTGGTCACGAATTCTGTCTTAAAAAAACAACCCAGAAACATAAGGAATAGTAGTGCATGAGTATTAAACCCGTGTCATTCCTTAGCTATAATAACTTTAGTAACTATAATAACTTTAGTAACCAGAGCACGTACAAAACTTATCCAGTAATTTCAGAGTACACAAGGGATACGTCTTGGTTTTGGTTTTTACCTATCCAGTAAAGGGCAAAAAAAAGTTAAACCATGATGCCTATTTACAAGGAAAGGGATAAAAATCATAGCTGGTAGAGCATTTAAAAGAAACTATTTACAAGGCATAAAAATCAGGCGACCAAACTGATGAGGGACCGGTGGAGAATGTAAAGCTATATCATTCATCCTAGTACAAATTAGTCTATCCTAGTACTCGCACAATAATATACACTACTAAAACGTTCAAATTTCTTCCTTCTTTCTATTTTTAATTTGAAAATTGGTTGTTAGCATTTTCAGCACAACTGCTTTATATTCTGCTCCAGTGTTTTATCTTTTTTATCCGGGGCGAAAGAATAATTCATCCCAAAAGTTGTACATTAAGTGATCAGTCAGTCGGTAACGTATCGTGAAAAGGCTGCAACATGATCTTATACTCTTCATTCTTCAACAATCTAAAAATTTTAATTTCAAGATTCAAAGGCCATACTGAAGTAGCAGAGGTGAGTATATATAGAGGATAAATCTGTGTATATGTAACTATGAATACAAGGGGGGAACCTGGTGGATGGAGTTAGCAGTGGCTAAGCGATCAGAAGAAGACAGGTCTATCACTGGTAGTTGTGCTTCCACGCCCATTCCTTTGTTTTCCTTATTCGTTTGTTTTGTTTGTTAAGCCTGCTTTCTGCTTCTTTGATGATTCATTACTTCCAATTGGCTGCAGGTCGTACCAGGATTACGTTCGTATTATATGGCCCGCCCACCGCGCCACACGGATCGAATTTTGCGGGCTTTGGGACCGGATTTTTGGGCTTTGACTGGGCTGAATCGGGTTTTCGAAAATGTCAGATCATGTTTGGACCTTTGAGGCGGGCCTAAACGGACTTTTTTCAGGCCGGATCGTTCGGGCCGAGCTTTTTTCTAATTTAAATCGGATCGAATTTTATTAGAGATTCCGAAGACTACATATGTTAGCAACTAGATCATCGTAAAAATATATTAGTTTACATGGAATATTATATGAAAACATTATTTCGTTGAAAACAATTAAGTTCGGTAAAAAATAAACATGTTTATAAAATAATATGTTTTATCATTGTTATCCAAATATATATAGTGTACTAGCCTATAACTCGTGCGATGCATGAATTGTTTTTAATACTCAAATAATTTTTAATGATATGTTTTATCTTAAATTTTTTAGTATATTAATATAGATTTTCAATACTTGAAAAATAAATTGAAAAATATAATAAGTTATAATATGTTAGGTCACACACACTCAAATCGAACTTAAAGAACTTGAGTAACAGAAAACAAACTTTATTGAAACAATAAACTATGTTACAATATAGAACTGTTACCTCTCAGTGATGAACAAATATCACGAGAGCTGCTAGGGTTATAAAGAATAATAACTTCGATAATGATAACACTTATAGTGTAAACCCTATGCCTGTGTTTATATACTACACAGTTACAAGATAATCGCTAATTGATATGGAATATAATTCTGCTTCCTAAAATATATCAATCAGATATTTTTATTCCAAGTATTCCATTCTTCACAGAATTCCTTCTTCATGCATATCTCTTCTTATGTTTTATCTCTATCTTCTTTCCTTTAATCAGCTACTGTCCTTATCTGATTGTCCTTCAGCACTTAAGTTCTGATATCTATCTTCTGATGATTATCTCCTGATAATATAAGTACTGATATCCTTAAGTCCTGACTTCCAGTATAAGTACTGATCAACAGTTAAGTACTGATCTATCCTGTTCACACAAGATTTGAAAGCTAAACATAAGACATATTAGCCATGACATTATCAAATATATCTAACAATCTCCCCCAACTTGTAAATTAACAAAATATACAAGTTAAACAGATATTTGATGATGTCAAAAACATTAAGTACAAATGCATGAGAAATAGACTAGATAACTACAACTTACAGTCCTTAAAGTTTTACTAATTTCAACTTCTGATAACAACTTCAATCTGCATAAATATCAGAATTTAAGCAGTTGTAGATCTTCGACTTGGCTTCATCATCTTCTGATCTCTCTGATGTCAGGAGTTGTTCTGAGATAGTTCTTCAACAAACATTTCTCAGCATATCTTAGTTCATCAATCATTCTCCTTTTAACACCTTTAAGCTCTGCAGTATCTTCACCAGTTTGAAAGATTGCAGCTCTGAGATCATTAATCTTTGCTTTCCTTAACTCCTGGTCTAGTCTTATGACATAAGCTTTGTCAGATTCAAGATTGAATTCAAGTCCCTTAATACCAAGATACGTTCTGATCTGTGCAGTATTAGGCTTCATATCAACAATATCCCCATTGTGATCTCTGTACTTTGGAACATATCTGCTGTCAGACTTAACAGAATAAAGCCTTTTCTGTCTCTGAATCTGTTCTTTTAAGTAGTTTGCAGCAGTCTCTGTTATTCTGTCATCCACTTGAAGTAAGAAAAGTACATGCTCCAATTCTTCAAAATACTTCAAAGGAATGGCATTTTGTCTTATATGATAAACCCTACCATCTGTCATGAAATACAACATGATGTATTCTTTCAAGTAGGTATGGTAAACCATCTGTACAGATTCTAGTTGATTCAATCTCTCAGGAGTTGCTCCAATACCTGGTTCACTCAAGGAAGTTGGATCATCAGTAGTGTTGTGTACTCTTCTTTCATCAGCACTTCCCAATCCAGTTTTATCTCTAGCTTCCTTTCCAGTAACTACTCTTGCTTCAAAACCACTTGGAGTAGTCTTCAAAGATTGAGTCTGTTTTGCTTTAGTGAATCCTGGTAGGAGTGTTTTAGATCTATTTTCTGATATCAAGTTAACTTGAGCACTGTCAGAGGTTACTTGCTTCTTCTGAATATCAGAACTTACAATTTCTTGACTCTGAACAACTTGAGCCATGTCAGAGGTTGTTTTAAGAACTTTTCTTGAAGTCATAGCAAGATCATCTTTTCCATCAGTAATTTCTTCTTCCTCAGGAGGTACATAAGGCTTGATAGGTTCACCAACCTTTTCTTTACCCTTGGATCTTGGATCTATCTATGGTTGTGATCTAGTCAAAGTTTCTTCAGTATGTATCCTTTCTTTGATCACAATGCCTTTAGGTTTTGGAAGTAACTTTTTACCAGAAGCTTCAGATTTAGATGTGACTTTCTCTGATTTAAGTCTGGCTTCTTCTTCCTTTAAACTTTCCAAGTCCATCCCTGGATTTTCTTGAAGAAATAACTGTCTTGATATTTCCTCATCAAGATCTAGAAGTTCATCAGAACTTATCCTTTTACCAGCAACAGAACTTATTCTTTTCCCAGTATCAGAACTTGTTCTGTGACTAGCTTGTCTTGATGTAAACCTTCTACCTTGAATATGACCACTACCCATTCCAGAGTTTCCTTGGTCATCTTTTTCATCATCCTTTCCTTGCAGTGTCTTGTTGGTTTTGTATTTGGACTTAATTACCTTCTCCCCCTTTTTGGCATCAGCAGGTAATAAAAGAGAGATAAGTAGTTCCACTGAGGTCTGGATTTCAGTAAGTTGCGATTGCTGAGAAGCTTGATTTGTCAGAATTTGATCAATCTGAGCTTGTTGCTTCTCTTGAGTTTTCTCAATATAAGCAACCCTGTCAATGGTAGGTTGGAAGAACTTTTTCTTATCAATTTTCCAAACTTGTTCCTGTTTGATAAAGTTCTCCTGAATCTTGTGTAGCTCTGCATGAGTGTTGGAATGAAGACCTTGTAGATGTTTAGTACTCAATGCAGTGACTCTAAGCTGGGTTTTAAAATCATCAGAATGTAACATTTCATCAGCTTTAGTCAAGTGCTCAGCAAGATGTAAAGCATTTGGAACACATGAAACTGAGTTCCATTCCTTAGTCCACTCCTGACCTGCAGGAGTTTCACTCCAAGGTACTGGTACATCCCTGATAATAAACTCCTTTACCAGTTCAGACTTAGGAAGAGTCAGTGGAGGAGTATGTCCTGAAGGACCTGCTTCATCAGCATCTACAGTTGTAGCAGCCTCACCAGTATCTCCAACATTTGTAGCATCAGAACTTAGAGAATCAGTATCTTCTGATAAGACAACAGTGTGAGTAGCAATGGAGGCTTCAGCATCCTCTAATTGCTGATCTGATACTAAGTTCTGATCAACAACCATATCCTGATGCTCACCTAAAATCTGATCATCAACATCTTGATGCAGAGAATGTGTTAGTGATAACTCAGGAGTTTGAACAACATCAGTAACAGGTGTTGTGGAAGGATTATTTGCTGTTGGAGCTTCTAAGAAAAGTATTTCAGGCACAACCAGGTTCTGAATATCAATTTCAGCACTTGTGCCTGGATCAACAAGAGACACAGAAGGTGAATTAGCCTTGTCAGATACAGGTTCCTGAGATGGAGTTGATGGAGAAGAAGTGACTGGAGCAAATTCCTTGTCTTGTGAGATCAGAGATTCCTGATCCCCTTCCTTAGCTGCTTCCTCCTCATCATCTGAAACTGGCCTTTGTGCCCTCTGTTTCTTGTACTTCCTTGTTGATTTGGATTCCTTGGGAGTTTCAGGAACCGTCATACGTCTAAGCCTCTTGAAAAGCCTAGAACCCCCAATTGCAGAATCCTTCTGAGAAGTTGCCTTCTCAGCTTCATTTACCACAGGTTCTGAAGAGGGAATCTGATCCTCGGAATCTGATTCATCTCTCAAAGTAATGTTTCTCCTCTTTTGAGGTGTTTGAAGAACAGTCTTTGTTCTCTTTGGCTTAGAGGATGTAGGCTTCACAGTAGGTGTTGAAGAAGAAGGTTGAGCAGTCTGTGAAGTGGAGAGATAGGATTTGAGATAAGTTCTGAGGGTAGGTTGAGTAGAATGAGAGGTAGGTACTGAGGTTGATGGATTTTGGTTATGGTGAGTTGGTTGAACATTTGAGTAAACAGATTTGTAAGTAGCAGGATCAGCATTTACCAGAATCTGTTTCACAGACTGAGGAATCTGTAATTGTCTCACCATTGATTTCTTTGTGTCAGCATTTATCAGGTCGTTAAAGTACCTTTTTGCAACCTTAAAAGGTGGGGTTTGAGTGCTGACTAACTGGGGTTCAGCAGTACAATACGTATAAATAAGTTGACAGAATCTAGCAAAATAAACAACATCTCGATCCTCTGTCATCCTATCCCCAATAAAACCAATTATTCCAGGTGCAAAATCAAAATGAGTTTGATGGATAATAGCATACCCGATGTGCTGACTCAGAATTGGGATGGCATCAAAATTTGAACACTTGTTGCCAAAAGCCTTGGTGATGCAATCGAAGAAGAAACTCCATTCTCTTCTGATATTAGCCCGTTTCAACTGTCCAAGTTTCGTCAGACTCTTTTCATATCCCAAATCAGTCATTAACCCCCGAAGTTCTGATTCCTCTGGTATAGAGAAGGTACAATCTTCTGGAAGATGTAATGCTCTTCGTACTGTACCAGGAGTGACTACATAGGATGAATCACCCACTTGGAAGATAATACTGGGAGTTCCTCGTTTACCACCATCATCAAAAACTCCAGTCCTCCAGAACCGCAGAACTTGTTGACTTGAAAATAATTCAGGCTGAGTTAAGGCGTACCCAACTTCACTATGTGCAAGAAGATCTTGCACAAAGTGCAATTCAGATGGAGCTTCAGCATGATCAAGAATAGCAGCATAGTTGTTTGGAACAAACTTTGCTCATCAATGATTAAATCCTTAGGTGCCATGTGAAAAAATATTGAGATTCAAGTATGCCTGTTAGGTGTTTGAGATAATGTCTGTATGAAAAACCAACGTGAGAAAGAATGAGAAATAGAGTAAAAGTAAGAAGAGAGATAAAGTATAAAGAAAATAAAAGATAAGGAAATCTTCTCTCTGTTGTTCTTATACTCTGAAAAAAAATGTTACCGTTGGACACCTGTCAGACATGCAGTAATAACGGATAGTTACTGGGCTCAAGAAAACAGGAATGATTACTTACCCAGTTGCCTTGTTTCAAGGAAAAACCATTCCATTTATCAAGAGACACAGTTTTAATTCAAAATTTAAACCGTTAGCACTGATTGAATTATTTTTCACTACAACATTAATATTATGAAAATGAATCATGTTAAAAATGACCAAGATAATTTCGATGAATAAGTGCTGACAGAGAATCAGAACTTAAATAAAGACAAAATTTAAATGGTCATCAGAATATCAAGCAGGATTTAACAACACAAGATAAAATAACTCAGAGATAAAATCTTGAAGTAAAAACAGTTTTCATTAATATATCAAGTCAATACATATATGAAATAGAAATTACATCAACACAAGATTTTCCCTAAGCTTCTAATCCTAACGTCAACAGCTTTAGTCCTAGCTAAGAAGCCTGACAAAGCTGAGGATGAAGAAGAACAGGAAGAAGACGAGATTAAGTCATCTTCCTCTTCCTATCTTCGACGAACAAGATGGCGAGTCGTATGATTCGCTCTTGCTGACGGATAGCTTCCCGCCTTTCCTCCTCCAATCGCTCCAGATGGCGATGGTAGTCTATATAGAAGAATAGGAGGTGAGTTAGCACCTCCTGTGGGACAGAATCCCAGATCTCCTCAGGAATGGCTGTTACATGCCACTCCTGCTGCCAGTCGGCACAACTGAGCTCCATTGTGAAGGTTTGTGTGTTCAAAAACATGTTGTATCGAACCATTGTGTTGTTGACAGAAGAAGGAGGATAAGTGTGTGAGAAGAATGTGATGGAAAGACTGATGTGAAGTGGTTGTTTATATAGACAAAAGAATGCCAAGAGACGCAAAGAGATTTAATGCTGACAGGTAGAATTAATTCTACCTCGTCTCCCTAGACTTTAAAAAAGAATAACAGTCATTGGAAAGAGGAATCATGGTCTAGACCGCACAAGACACAAGAAACAGTGGACTGTTCAAGTACAAAACCATTAATCCGAATCATAGTGACTATTAATCTTCCACTTCAACATATGCGAGTACAAACTGAGACTGTTATTAAATTTCATTCAAAAATAAGCCAAGTAAAGGATTAGACTGAGAAATCAGAACTTAGACCTATACCAGAACTTAACAGTCATCAGAACATAATTTCTTAACTCGAAAAAGGAATGCTCATCTTAGTAAATCCTCATACAAGTTCTTAGTTATGAACGTCAGAACTGAATCATCAGAACGTGTAACTAGAACTTGTCCTCGGAATTTGTGCAAAAATGACACAATGACTGTTTATCTACAATAACATAGACCACCACAGAAATTTTCATCATTCAGATGGAGTGATTAGTGTGTGCATTAAGCTAAATAACAGACAAAGAGTAAAGTCTGATTCACTTCAGTACATCTTAGAAATAAGGCATAACTAAAATTTTGCTAAAGAGCTGTCATTATCCTGAAACCTACTGATGAATGAGTTCATGCTTGAGGCCACCTCAACTGTTTTGTGCTAATTTTATGCATCTTTTGAAATTCTATTTTACAGTGGCTTCTCAGTGTAAGTGAGTCACGACTGTTTATCAGAATTTATGCTATTATCAGAGTATTTCTCCAGTAATCATAGAGTGTGAAAAGTCACCAAGAAAATATTTTGCTTTTCTAATGCATATTTACTTAATACCAGCAATGCACTTGGATCGTCCCTTTCACATTTTTACTCTAGATCTCAAAGGAGTACCTGATTTTATTCTTTAATCTTTTTGCTTTTTCTTTTGATAAGAGAGGTCTATCAACACTTAGTGCACTCAGCAGTTTTACTAGTATCAGAACTTAACAGATGAGTAGCATTATTCTAATTTGTGACTTAGTAATAAGATATACAAAGTAAACTTAACTAAGCTCAATTATCAGAATTTGCTAGTGTCATAAGATTCCCACTGAAATAATTACTTCTTCCATGGAATCATTTGTTTATTGAAGACTACTAGGTCAGTATCTAGCACAGTTATCCTCATAGGATTGAATAGGTACTAGAACAAATATATCACTTATCAAAGTTTAGAAACATATATCAGACAACAGTCAGTACTTAAAGACATTTATCAATTAAGCACAGAATACACAATGAGATTAATTCTGTAAATACTAAGCATATAGTCTGATAACACAGAACAAGTCTAAGCAGATTTAAAGAAAGAACCTGAAACCATTCCAAGTTCATTTACCAATCTTGTAAAAGTAGCTTCACATAATGGTTTTGTGAAGATATCTGCCAACTGTTGATCTGTGGGAACAAAATGCAATTCCACTGTACCTTCATCCACATGTTCCCTGATAAAGTGGTACCTGATGCTGATGTGCTTTGTCATTGAGTGTTGAACTGGATTACCTGTCATAGCAATAGCACTTTGATTATCACAGTAAATAGGGATTTTGAAATAAGTTAACCCATAATCCAGTAACTGATTCTTCATCCAAAGAATCTGTGCACAACAGCTTCCTGCAGCAATATACTCTGCTTCTGCAGTTGATGTGGAAATTGACTTTTGTTTCTTGCTGTACCAAGAAACCAATCTGCCTCCAAGAAATTGGCAGCTTCCACTTGTGCTTTTCCTGTCAATTTTGCAACCTGCAAAATCTGCATCTGAGTAACCTATTAGTTTAAAATCTGATTCTCTAGGATACCATAATCCCAGAGCAGCTGTTCCTTTAAGATACTTAAAGATTCTTTTTACAGCTGTTAAGTGAGGTTCTCTTGGATCTGCTTGAAATCTTGCACAAAGACAGGTAGCATACATGATATCAGGTCTACTAGCAGTTAGATAGAGTAGAGAGCCAATCATACCTCTGTAGTCAGTAATATCTACTGATTTACCGGTATCCTTATCCAGTTTTGTTGCAGTGGCCATTGGAGTGGATGCACTTGAACAATCTTGCATTCCAAATTTCTTTAGCAAGTTTCCGGTGTACTTGGTTTGACAAATAAAAGTGCCTTCCTCATTCTGCTTGACTTGAAGGCCCAGAAAATAGCTAAGTTCCCCCATCATACTCATCTGATATCTTGACTGCATTAGTTTGGCAAACTTCTTGCAAAGTTTGTCATTTGTAGATCCAAAAATGATATCATCAACATAAATCTGGACCAGAAGTAAGTCCTTTCCATGGTTGAGGTAGAACAGTGTTTTGTCTATTGTTCCTCTGTTGAATCCACTTTCCAGAAGAAACTGAGCTAAAGTCTCATAACATGCTCTAGGAGCTTGCTTAAGTCCATAAAGTGCTTTATCAAGCCTGTAGACATAATCTGAATGTTTGGTATCTACAAAACCTGGAGGTTGTTCAACATATACCTCTTCCTCCAATTCTCCATTGAGAAAAGCACTTTTCACATCCATTTGAAAGACAGTAAACTTTTTGTGAGCAGCATAAGCCAAAAATATCCTTATGGCTTCTAACCTAGCAACTGGTGTAAATGTTTCATCATAATCAATTCCCTCCTGTTGAGAATATCCTTTTGCAACCAGCCTTGCCTTATTCCTTGTAATTATGCCATTACTGTCAGTTTTGTTTCTGAATACCCACTTTGTACCAACAACAGATCTATTCTTTGGTCTTGGTACTAGGGTCCAGACTTTATTTCTTTCAAATTCATTCAACTCTTCCTGCATTGCTTGCACCCAATCAGCATCTTGAAGAGCTTCTTCTACTTTCTTTGGCTCAGTCTGAGAGAGAAAAGAATTGTATAGACACTCATTTGAAGTACCTGTTCTAGTTCTAACACCTGCATCAGGATTTCCAATTATCAAATCAGGTGTATGTGATTTTGTCCACTTCCTTGCAGATGGAATGTTTTCTCTAGAACTGGATGCTCCCCCATGATCCATGCTATCTTCATTTTCATTTTCTGATGCTCCCCCTGAAACTATGCTCTCTGAGTTGGATTCTTCAGTATTTAGATTTTCAGCACTATCAGAACTTGGCTTATCAGAACTTGACGAATCAGAACTTGAAGAGCCAGATGCATGTTCTGATGTTTCTTGAGATGTGGTAGGATCTTGAGTATGCTCCCCCTGCATAGGTGCATCTTCCTTTAACGTAGTCACCACAGTTTCAATAACATCAGAGTTTAATCCGTCAGAGTTTGTAGTATCAGGACTTAGACTGTCAGGTTTTTCAGTATCAGAATATGAGTCTTCATTTTCAAATCTCAGCTGATCATGGTCAACGAAATCTTTAAGACCAGTGATCTTCTTGTCATCAAAAGAGACATTGATAGATTCCATGACCACTTTTGTTCTCAAATTATAGACTCTGAAGGCTTTTGTGGAAAGTGGATATCCAACAAAGATTCCTTCATCAGCTTTTAGATCAAACTTTGATAGCTATTCAGGATGAGTCTTGAGAACAAAACACTTGTATCCAAATACATGAAAATATTTCAGATTTGGCTTCTTTTTCTTCACCATCTCATATGGTGTTTTTCCATGCTTGTTAATGAGTGTTGCATTTTGAGTAAAACAAGCAGTCTGCACAGCTTCAGCCCAGAAATAGGTTGGAAGCTTTGCTTCTTCAAGCATTGTACGTGCAGCTTCAATGAGAGTTCTATTCTTCCTTTCAACAACTCCATTTTGCTGTGGAGTTCCAGGAGCAGAAAATTCCTGCTTTATTCCATGGCTTTTGCAGAACTCTTCCATTATCAAATTCTTGAACTCAGTGCCATTATCACTCCTTAAAATTTTCACAGAATCTTTGACCATTTTATCCAGCTGTTTGACATGATCAATCAAGATAGATGCAGTTTCACTTTTTGTGTGCAAGAAATACACCCATGTGTATCTGGTGAACTCATCCACTATGACCAACGCATACTTCTTCTTTGCAATAGACATGACATTTACTGGACCAAATAGATCAACATGTATAAGATGATAAGGCTCAAGAATTGATGATTCAGTCTTGCTCTTGAATGAAGATTTTCTTTGTTTGGCTTTCTGACATGAATCACAAAGACCATCAGGAGCAAATACTGTGTTTGGCAATCCTCTCACAAGATCTTTCTTGACCAGTTCATTTATATTGTTGAAATTTAAATGAGAGAGTTTCTTATGCCAATTCCAGCTTTCTTCAATTGATGCTCTACTTAACAGACAAATTGCAGAGCCATCAGTATTTGTTGAAAGCTTAGCTTCATAAATGTTACCATGTCTATATCCTTTCAGAACAACTTTGCCTTTAGATTTACTCACAATTTCACAGTGTTCTTCAAAGAAATCAACATGATAACCTCTGTCACAGATTTGACTTATACTCAGAAGGTTGTGTTTAAGTCCTGAGACCAGAGCTACTTCTTTAATGATGACATTCCCAAGATTGATATTGCCATATCCCAATGTTTTTCCAATATTGCCATCTCCATAAGAAACACTTGGGCCAGCTTTCTCCACAAAGTCTGATAGCAGGGCCTTATTTTCAGTCATATGACCTGAACATCCACTGTCCAGAACTAGAATATTTTTCCTGTTGCCCTGCAATCATAAAGACCACTAATTATTAGTTTTAAGGACCCAGACTTGCTTGGATCCTTTGGTCTTATTAAGTTTGTTAACATTTGCAGCGGATTTAGCATCAGAGTTTATGTTAACATTTTTCTTATCAGAATTTACATTATCAGAATTTATACTAGAAAGAACAATGGAAACTTTCTTCAAAGAAGGTTTTATTTGATAATAATCATAGTACAGACTATGATATTCTTTACAAGTATAAATGGAATGCCATAAACTACCACAATGAAAACAAGGATTTTGTGGTTTGTATCTAACTGACTGACTCTTAACTCCTGATTTCGAAGGTAAGGAGTTAATATTCTTATTTTTCCTGCAAAAAGAAGCCATATGGTTAGAACTTCCACAGTTATGACATGTTTTCCTAGGTGCATTAGGAACAGGTTTATAATCATTGCTTTTATTCACACCTTCCTTTCCATTCCTATTTTTCCTAGGTGATTTTACCTTGTTTGCATTCTTGACATCTTTCAGCTTATGCTTAAGCTGCTTCTTTGTCATTAAGCCTATGTTTACTTCAGCTGTCTTTTCCTGTTTTAGTTTGTCAGAAGTTAATTCCTCTTTAACTTCTGATTTCTCATTATCAGACTTTACAGTTACAAACTTAACAGGTTTTAACTTTGGCTTTTGCTTAACAACAGGCTTAATTTCTTCAGTTCCTTTATCATTCTTATTTTCTCCATAACTTAAGCCCTCTTTCCAATTTTCACTACTTAGCAAATTTTAAGTTGTTCTGCCAGAGTTAGTCCAAGTCCTGATTATCTCTCTTTCCTTTTCTAACTCAGTTTTTAGAGATTCATTCATTTTTAGCACTTCATCCCTAACATAAAAAACATCATCTCTATCCTTCTGAGTTTGATGGAATATGACTAACTCTTTTTCTAAGAAATCATTTCTTTTCTTATATGCAAGATTTTCAGAAGTTAATCTTTCACATGTTAAAGTTTGATCTCTATAGCTAACAAACATGGTTTTAAGATATCTTCTCAACTCATTAATATCATCAGTATGAAAAGCATAAGTAGTCTGAGGTACCTTTGTTTCAGCAGCTTCAGAACTGCTCTCAGCACTTTCTTTATCAGCATTTGCCATTAATGCATAGTTCTCCTCACTTTCAGAGTCTGAGGTGTCTGTCCAGCTTTTCTGCTTTGTGACAAGAGCCTTGCCTTTGTCACCCTTTACCTTCTTGCAGTCAGGAGATATGTGGTCTTTCTCACCACAGTTATAGCATTTAACATTGGTGTAATCTCCTCTGTCAGACTTTCCTCCTCTTCCTTCAGATCTTCTGAAATTCTTCTTATCAGAACTTATGCTTTTCCTGGGAAACTTCTTTCCCTTCCTGAACTTCCTGTATGCAATCTTTGTGATTCCTTTCACCATAAGAGCACACAGTTTCATCATCTCCTCATCAGCATCAGTCTCAGGCAAGCTTTCAGAATCTGAGTCATCATCACTCTCAGAACTTGATGACTCAGTATCAGACTTTATGAAAAGAGCTTTACCCTTGTCTTTCTTTGAGGAAGCTGCTTTGGGGAATTCTTCTTCAGCCTTAAGAGCAACTGTCCTTGACTTTCCTCCTTTCCTCTTGCTTCTTTGTTCCATCTCCAGCTCGTGTGTCTTGAGCATTCCATAGATTTCGTCAAGAGTTGTTTCATCAAGATTGTAGTTGTCTCTTATTGTCGTTGCCTTCAAATCCCAGCATTCAGGAAGAGCTAACAGGAACTTAAGGTTTGAATCTTCAAGATCATACTCTTTATCAACCAATGAAAAATCATTCAAAAGTTTGACAAATCTATCATATAAATCATTCAATGACTCATTAGTCTTTGAGTCAAAGTGTTCATACTCTTGAGTGAGTATTGTCTTCCTGTTCTTCTTAATTATGTCAGTTCCCTGACATCTTGTTTCCAGAGCATCCCATATCTCCTTAGCAGTCTTGCAGTTGATTACCCTGTTTGACATTACATTATCAATGGCACTATGCAGTAAGTGTCGTACCTTAGCATCCTTAGCAATTGATGCTATGTCCTCAGCAGTATAATCACTCTTCTCCTTTGGTACGGTCGTTGCTGCTTCACCTGCAACTACAACAGCGAGTTTGGTTGGTTTGTGAGGACCTTCCTTGATTCTATCCAGGTATTCTGGATCTGTTGCTTCCAGGAACATGGTCATCCTTACCTTCCATATGGGATATTCAGATGGTCTCAGTATGGGGACTCTGATGGTCTCATACCGACTCTGAATTTGTGTCTTTGGTGGTTCCTCGGTTGTGGTAGGCTTAGTTGGAGTTTCTGTGTCCGACATGATTGTGTTTGGATCTTTAACTGTATGTAAGTTAATAGATAGGCTCTGATACCAATTGTTAGGTCACACACACTCAAATCGAACTTAAAGAACTTGAGTAACAGAAAATAAACTTTATTGAAACAATAAACTCTGTTACAATATAGAACTGTTACCTCTCAGTGATGAACAAATATCACGAGAGCTGCTAGGGTTATAAAGAATAATAACTTCGATAATGATAACACTTATAGTGTAAACCCTATGCCTGTGTTTATATACTACACAGTTACAAGATAATCGCTAATTGATATGGAATATAATTCTGCTTCCTAAAATATATCAATCAGATATCTTCTATTCCAAGTATTCCATTCTTCACAGAATTCCTTCTTCATGCATATCTCTTCTTATGTTTTATCTTTATCTTCTTTCCTTTAATCAGCTACTGTCCTTATCTGATTGTCCTTCAGCACTTAAGTTCTGATATCTATCTTCTGATGATTATCTCCTGATAATATAAGTACTGATATCCTTAAGTCCTGACTTCCAGTATAAGTACTGATCAACAGTTAAGTACTGATCTATCCTGTTCACACAAGATCTGAAAGCTAAACATAAGACATATTAGCCATGACATTATCAAATATATCTAACATAATAATCTATGTTTTATGATAATTTGAGACATAACTGAGAATCTTGAACCTGTAGAAATTGTTAAAAATAAATAATATGAAAGTTTAAATATAATAGGCTGTTGACGTGGTTTGAACCATGAATCCATGAGAGCAGTTTAAATATTAATATAATAATATTTTATTATTGCATCCAACAGTTCTCATCTATCTGATTTTAAATCTGACGGTTGTTATTTGTCGTACCAAACAACTGTACCGAACAACCGACGTGTTCTGCTTATAATAGTATAATATATATTTACTATATCTTGTTTCATTAATTATGCAATGAAGTATATAAATAATATCATTAATCACAAATATGTAAATATATATGTGTTTAAAGTATTATCTATATTTATATTAACTGTAAATTCATAAAATATAAGAAAATATATTGTAATAATCAGATTTTAACCGGGCTTTTAATCGGGTCGGGTCGGGCCGAGGCCCAGACTTTTAATCGGGTCGGGCCGGGCCGAGGCCCGGGCTTTTAACCTGTAACGCCCTCCAGACCCGGGGTATAAGTCTGGAGGTTACTAGCTAATCACCAAACATGTACAATCTGATTAACGAATAATAAAGAAATGTATCTAAACCCCTTTAACACTAACCATGATCTTTTTAGGTTAAAGTATGAAAACAAGAACCACTAACTACTTTATTACAACCAAATTTAAATTCTTACAAATTCTCTTTATTACAAACCATTGTCTAACCAGTTTTAAACTAATTTCATCTTTTATTCAAACACACACTAACTATCCACACTCCACCTGTTCGGGAAATTCAAAACTTTCTTCCTGGATTATGATCAACACCTTGGGTATGAGAGGATCCCGAGGCTTGACCCGCTTCTTTACCACTCGAGTCCTGATGGGTTTCATATTCCTTCTTAACTGAAAATAATAAGGTGAATAACAACAAAAAGGGTGAGCCAAAAATTGCTCAATAAGTCCGCAAAATATAATTAGTGTTTAAGCAGTTTAAGTGAAACGGTAACCTGGGTATATCTGTAAAGATATAACCCCGCGAGAATAGAAAGAAGGTCATTACTGGCGAATACAAACGAACTAAACTGGACACAAGTTCGCATCTATACCCTACTGATCATCCAGGATACAATGCAGATCTATATCCCGCTATATAGATCTCGTCGGGCACTTAGGCACTACGGCCCATCTCAAGGATCCGGTTATGTCCCGGTCCTTAGGATTAAGTAAACTTAAACCCAAAGTATTATTATCCAGTCCATGGAATAGCAACCGGAACAATCGATATGTTTGACATATTCTAATCACCAGAATATACCAATATTTGTGAGTAACAATTGGAATATGAACACTGAATTCAAATGAAAAGGAAAAAAATCAAGAATCGAAATGAAATATGAACAAGAGAATCAAAAGAGTGCAAGCGTGATAAGAATCTGAAGAAATATCACTATTCTGAAAGTAGAATATGGGAAAAACTTGCCTTCTGTGCGTCTCATTGCAAATATGTCACCTTCGTCTATCACCGACTCAATCTGCCTTGCTGGCTTAGCTTCTGTTAGAGAAATAGACTGATTTGGTCATTTCGTACTTCAATTGCGTCTTGAATCCACTTCACATCGTTCCTATTGTCTCCCCATGCGCTTATGATTGACTCATATATTACATATTAGCAAGCAAGACTCGATTAACCACATAATACACATAAGAACATAAGCACATAATCATTTTTATGGTTAAAATAATTTTTAGAATCAAAATCGACTCGCTGATCGCTCAACTGATCATTATCTGACTCGTTTTCTATTTTTCGGAATTTTTCGGATTCGTCTCGGCGCACAACTTGACTGATAATCAAATAAGTAACAAATTCAACTAACTTCTAAAAGAAATTAGGCTTTAATATTATTTTTAATGAAAAGAATTCATTTTTCGGAGTCAAAGGGCTTTCGTTTCGCTCGAATCGGACTAACGGTCTAATTAATATCAATTAAACACAGATAAATCAATTTATTATTCAATATACATAATTATTACTAATTTTTAAATCCTAAAATAATTTTTAAATAATTGTTTAAGAAAAATCAGAATTAAAATGATTTTTCTATAATTTTTGGAATTAAAATGAATTTATTATGATTTATTGAAAATTATTTGATTAATTATCAAAATAATTAATCATTTTTAAATAATTAATAAATAATAAATAATTAAGAAAATAATTAAATCTGATTTTTAGAAAATATTTCAGAATTATTTATAATATGAATCAATTAATTAAATAATTAATTAATCAATTTATAAAATAAATGAAACTGGTTTTTAAAATTAATAAAAATAAAAATAAAATAAAATCCAGAAACAGTTGTTAGAATTGGAAATCTGACAAAAACAGATCAAACCCGGGTTGCAAACCGTGTTGCAACCGGGTCACCAAGAACAGGAAACGGGTCGGGATGAACCCAGAATCCGGTGAGGATTCCGGTCACCGACCTGTTTTCCGGCCAGTCTAATTACCCACCAATTCGACTCTGTTTTGCTCCGTTCTTGTGTCCATTTCATTTGAAATCAAAACAGCAACCCATCACTGTCTTCATCAACCATCAGTGACGCCTGTGCCTCCTTCTCCGGTGAAAACCATCAAACTCCGACGAGCTTTTCCAGATTCCGGTGAAGTCATTTTTAGGCCAAATCACGATTCGTTTGTACTCGTTTTTACTGGGAATCGATTCCAAATTCAGTTCTAAAAATTATTCAACCATTAACATCACCCAATAACCCTCAAGCTAAGTTCTCCGATCTAACCGACTTAAAGTCCGGCCAAAATCCGATTTCACTAATTTGTCCATCAAAATTCACGTTCTATATATGAAAATAAAGCTTATAACACACACAATCAAACCCCTATACTCTATCATATCTCAGTTATCTCTAAAATAAAAAACGGTCAAACAAAAAAATGCATAAACCCTAGATATAGTGCTATCAATTCAAGCAATCGTCTGTAAAAATCAATTAGCAGGAATCGATCATAAATCATCAAATGAAGCTATTTACAACATTAATTTCAATAAATAACCCCAGAATCAAAAAGTACCAAATCGGGTATAAACCCTAGAAATTGAAATTGAAAAACAACACATCAAAACATGATTCTGGTACCAGAAACCGAAAGAACAGATTGAGAGGATCAATTTGGGTACTCACATCGATCGATTTGATGCTCAGAAACGTTCAAAATCAGCGATTGATTCTCGACCCGAAATCCGACCCGACTTGTTCTTCACGGAATTTCCAGAAATTGTGCAGAATTTTTATAATTAATTAATTATAATTAAATAATTATTAGGCTATTTATAGTAGCAAAATTAATACTCTTAAATAAAATTAAGGCCCTAATTCTACACTTTTTAAAATTAATAAGCCCCTAATTTTATAATTTTTGAGTATTAAAATTTAATTTATAACTATTTTATATATGCAATATATATGCCAAAATTTCCCAAAAATTGTGAATAATGCAAAAATACAAAGAAATTGTATAAATAAAAGTCCTATAATTTTATTAAAAAATAAAAATGTGATTTTTGTGGGGTTTTTTAACACCCAATGGGGCCCGGAAAAGTCATTTTTCGCAAAACGAGAAAATTTATAAAATACCTAGATGTTCAGAATAATACGATGGTAAAAGCCTTTTGATGAAAAATAAGGCCCGTTATTTTATTTGAAATGCCTGCTTTAAAATCATGGTTCGGGTCGTAAAACGTTTGAAATGAAAGCTATAAATGAAAAATAAAATACCTTAAAATAACTGGACGACACAGAGTGCACATAACACATAGCAATTAGGGTTTGACAGTTAATTCCACATAAATGACAAAATAACACACATAATTTATTATAAATATGATATAATACAGATGTAAATTTTCCAGACGTTACGTAACCGGGTCGGACTTTGCCTAAAAATATAGGGTCCGTCAAGGCCCTAAGCCCAGGCCAGGACCGGGCCGGGTTTTGACCGGGCCGGGCTTGCCCGGGTTTTGACCGGATCGCCCCGGCCAGATTTTCGGGCCCGGGTTTTTTTTGCATCTCTATTTAGGACTCCCTTTGAGGAAAAAAAATGTAAAACTTAAAATTTGAAAAGTGTGGTTATATCGTAAATTATAAGTTATTAAAGTGTTTGAATAATTTTACCTAAAAACTAATTGTAAGTTCTTAATATGTTTGGTAAATCATAACTTATAAGTTATATTTTTTTAAATAAAATTAAAATATAAATTACAAACTACACGAATTAATAATTTCGATACATGAATACAAAATAATAAAGAAAAAATTTAAAAATAAGAATAATTACCTCAGAATAAATTTATATAATATACTATTTATTCCGGCTAAAATAATATATAAACCGGAAAAATTACAACTATTTAGCAAAAAAAAATACAATGTGAATTATGTATTCAATACGATTTTGAGTATTTTTCGGCTATTTATTTTGGGATAAATGCGTTTTTATTTAATATTATGTTACTGAGATTAAATTTTAATACCTCATATTGCGGGTGAAGTGTTTGGCATTATTTTGCATAATATGGAGTTTATCATATTGATTTTCGGAACATCTAGTTAATTTAGAAAATATTTCGTTTCTTGAAAAATGATCTTACCGGGCCTCTACCGGTACTCCAAAACCCACAAAAATTATATTTTTATTTTTATAAAATCGTGGACTTTGAAATATTTTAGATTTTCGTATTTTCAAAATTTTCGTAATTTTTGGGAAATTTTAATATAATTTTATATTTATTTAAAAATAGTATTTTTAAAATAATTCCCCGTAAAATACTATTTTCGGGATAACTGTTTTTAATTTTGAGATAGAAGTACTGATTTGTAAGTCGTCGAAAATTATTTATCGTAAATATAAAAAGCTGAATTATTTATTTTTATTTTCATAATTATCCAAAAACTATCAAATAAGCTTTGGGAGTAATTCAATTTGTTCTTCAACTTCAATCTTCGATTCCGTGAGTGATTTTGATCCGTTTTTGGAGTTCTTGTAATCAAAACAGAGCTCTATAGGGGTGAGCAAAATAAAACCGAAACCGAGCCGAAAAACCGAACCGAAAAACCGAAACCGAGCCGAAAAACTGAGAAACCGAACCAAAAAAACTGAAATTGACAAAAACCGAAAAAACCCGAAACCGAACCGAACCGATACAACGGTTTATGTTTTACCCTCAAAACAGAACCGAAAAAGCGAACCGTTAATAATATATTTATTTATATAATTTATGTATTATATATTGTTATTAATGTACTGTTATGGATAGAAAACCAGGGTGTATTAATTGGTGTATTTACTACTAGGGTCCATGAGCTGTGAGACTCGATTTGACTGCTCTTGTATTTCGTGACTCGATCTGCCTTTAACAAGATGCCTACATACCTTGCTGATTGCCAAAGATCAATTCAAAAAACGTAGTTCTAATAGGAGGGGTACGACCCCTTATATAGATGTTGGGAGCCCTTGAATTGGACTAGGGTTATGAGACTTTGGGGACAAGTCTCAGAATTAGAATGGATTTTGGAGTTCTATAATGCAGGAAGTTGATTCCTTATGCTACGGGATTTCTTGGAGGCCAATCTCCAAGGAGTTGTGTCCTAATTTGGACTTTACTAACAAGCTGATTTATCCCTAATCAATTAATTATGAAATTAGATCAATGTGTTAATCTTTTTGGTCTGAATGTCATACATATGGCCTTCTTTAATGGCCCTTGCGGTCCTAGATGCAATTAATGCAACATTAATGACGTAATTTAAGATTTATTTTATCCCCTATCATTTGCCCCCCAACTTCTGGAAAACCGTAAAAGATTTCGCAGAAGTTAAGTTCATTTATTCTTTTACGGGGTATCGTTCCTAGCGTAAAGTGTGGAGCGACCTACACATTTACAACGATTAGCCTTGTACGTGGCTTCAGGGTTGTTATGGAACCTCCCTATTACTTTCTTTACCTTATCCCTATTATTTAGGAATTTTATGGTATTTTTCCTTAATTTCCGGTAATTTTCTCTAATTTTCAAGAATTTTCCCTTAATTTCTGGGATTTTCCTTAATTTCTGGGAATTTTCTCTAATTTTCAGGAATTTCCAACTTTTCAGCCTTTTTCGACCAGGATCCTAGTCATTGAAATGACTTGGATTCTGGTCGAATTTATGGCCAGCTCCTGGAGTCTGGTCGAATACAAACGACCAGGATCCACGACCAGGAATTTGACCTAGTTCCTAGTCGTTTGAACGACCTGGATTCTGGTCGAATTTTTGGTTATTTTTAGGCTTTTGTTCGAATACAAACGATTAGGATCCATGACCGGGAATTCAACCTGGATCCTAGTCATTTGAATGACCTGGATTCTGGTCGAGTTTTTTGCCATTTCTTGGCTTCTGTTCGAACAGAAATGATCTGGATTCACGACCAAGAATTCGACCTAGATCCTAGTCGTTTTAACGACATGGATTGTGGTCAAATTTTTGGCCATTTCTTGGCTTATGTTCGATTAGAAATGACCATGATTCACGACCAGGAATTCAACCTGGATCCTAGTCTCTCCATAGGTCTTCATTCTGGGTTGGGCCTTCATTTTCCAAATCCTATTTGGATTTGGGCCTTGAATTGGGCCTTAATTTTCCAAATCCTATTTGAATTTGGGCCTTGAATTGGGCCTTTATTTTCCAAATCCTGTTTGGATATATATATATATTATATATCTTTTAGATTTTCCCCAAAATCTTCAAGAGTATTATGGAAGGTTCCAGAATTTGGGCTTCTTCTTTGGGCTTCTATGTTTATGGGTTTTTTTGTCCCTTCATTTCTCCTCGCCGCCTATATAAGTAAGTGAGTTGAGTCATTTCAGCTCACTTCTCATTTCTTGTTTCTTGATCTCCCTTCTTCTCCTTCTAAAAACTCCTAGGTCTTTTTCAGAGCATTGAAAGCTTACCCTCGCTTTTTTTTCCGGCTCACAGACCTTCGAACTTCCAGGTATATCTCTTGTATTCTTTTTTGTTTTTCCCAAATTTGTGCTTTAATTTTGTGTCCCTCTTAAATTTTTAACACATTTACATTTTCTGTATTTCATATGCATAGATTTATGCCTGAATTTGCTTTGTTTACAGTTTTTAGATGGCAGACAAGAGAATAGCTCGTTTGGCAAAAATGAATGTGGCCAAGAAGTCCAGCGAGTTTCCTATTCGATCAAGGTATTTCTCCTTGATCGATATAATCGACACCCGTGGGGACGAGTACCCTTCTGATGCTCACCTGGACGCATTTGATCATATCAGCACGTTCTGTGATGCGAAGGAGCTGGAGAAGCTAACCAATATTTTTAAGATTCAAAAACCCTACAAGTTGGTCTTTGCAGGCGCCGCAGACAGGGGTTGCCATTGGAAAAAAGATGCTTTATGTGTCTACAGGGATACACTCAGGGATGGAATCAGGTTTCCCTTTCACTCTTTTATTCATGTCCTATTAGCAGATGTCGGGATCAACCCTTGCCAACTCTCTTTGAATGCGTGGAGGTTGATTCTATGCTTCCTGTTATAATGTGCTAAGCACAATGTGCCCCTAACGGTCGTTGTATTCGAAAAGATTTTCCAGTTTAAAAATAACCCTGATAAGAATCCAAGATGGGTTAGTTTGAATCAACGCCCTATAATCCCCCATATAGTCAATGGGAAGTCCATCTCTGATAACAACGTGGGGTAGAAAAAAGAGTTTTTGTACTTGGTCTGGGAAGGCGGTGATTGGAGCATACTCTTCCGTTCGTCCTTCGGGCAAGTGGTCGATGGAAGCCCCAACGATACTGTGTTTTCTAAAGAAGAGATGACGGCTTTTAATCTCCTTACCCAGGATAACGTGACATCCCACTCCTGGGACCTCATCAAGGAGATAGTTCCGGTCGAGCGCGACCTTTCTCCCGTCTCTATGAAAAGTAATTTCTAACTTTATCTTTCTTCTTTTGCATATTTTGCTTGATCCTTTTCTGGTTTCAACTGACCTTTAACCCTTTATGCAGTGGCTGAAAATATTGTAGAGGCGACCAAACCCAAGTACTTGGAAACCACAAGGATGAAGAGGGTTTGGAAAGTCTTCAAGGACCCGCGCCTAGGTGATTACTTCAATGAATTTCTACTTCAGGCGCAAGAATGGGATGAGGAAGGCCCCAGCCAACCCTTGCGCACAAAACAGAAGCCATGGGCCTTCTTCCAACCGGCATGGGGAATCCGGGGAAAAAACACAATTTTCGGAAATACGAAGCATGCCAAAGAATGGTCGCTTCAGTCTATTTCCCCGGTAGACTCCCAGGATTTTTTCCTTCAACAGGACTTGGAAGCCAATGAGCTGTTTGGCACTCAAGCCATGGCGACGATAACTTATTTTTGCTTTTCCTTTTTTCGTTTTTATTTCATTTCTTAGATGAAACTTTATTATTTCTTTCCTTTCCTTTTATTTCAGAAAAATGTCCATTTTCAAGGGGCACTTCATCAAGCTAAGGCTTGGAAGGTGGCTTATGACGACACTAGCAAGAAGCTTGAGGAGGCCAATGAACAAATCGAGAGCCTCAAGGCCCAGCTTGCCTCCTCAACTTCTGACTTGGAGACTGCTCAGGCCAAAATTGTCATTTTAAACGATGAAAAAGAAAAAAGGTTCGATGCCTGGATGGATACTCAGGAGTTCAAGGACCTGATGGAGTAGCATGACGCCCTTACTCACCCCATGAGCTACAAAGAAGGTTAGGACGCCGCGGTTGAGGCCATTCAGGCTGAGTACCCAGAAATGCTCGAGGCAGAATCATTCCCTTGCCTTATCAAGATCCCAAGGCCGGGGTGAGTAACAGATAGGGTCGTGGACCTTATCCGTGAAGAGGAACGATCAGTTCCTTCTCCTGATCACAGAGCTTTTTCATCTAAGGCTCCAGTCGTGAGCCAAAGTCAGAAAAGAAAAGAGCCTGAGTCTAGCTCCGGAGAAGAGGAATCCTCCTCCGAGGAAGAAGCCGAGCCTAGTATGAAGAAGGCCAGGGTGGAAGAGCCTCTAAAACCAACATCTCCAACGGCATCTGAGGCGTCTGAGGATAGCTCTGAGGAGACCTCCGTGGAAACTTCTGAGGAAACTTCCGAGGGGCCAACTCTGGAAACTTCTGAGGAGACTTCAGAGAGTGGATCCGAGGAGTCTGAGCCTTCTAAACCGAGTGCTTAGCTTTTATTTTTCCTTTATTTTGTAAAGTACTTTATGAAAGTCTAACTTTGTTACCCTACGGGGTTTTTATTTATGTTATTTTCCTTGTTTTTTCATAGCCTTCTCTTTAAATTTCTTAGCATTTTTGAAGTGTTATACTTTTAAGGAGAATGATTAACAACTTGAACTCTATAATAGAAGAATTCTTGAATTCTTCTATCCTTTGTTATCAAAGAAAGAATTTTGCTAAAGCAAACAAAGCATTATCATAACTAGGATATCCAAAGTTTGAAATAATTTCAACTTAAGAATATATAGTCTGGTTTTCCAAAACCTTATATAATATGGGTTCAACCCTTAATAGTCATGAACTAGAATGTAAATCCTACTAAAACTGAGATATAAAATCCTAAGCAAGCAAAGCTTCCAGGTGCTTTTGAACCTTGTTACCACTATAATAAATAAAAGCTATAGGTAGTAAACTTTCAGGTTTTGAGCATGCCAAGTTTGAGGTACTTCTTCTCCATCCATGGTCTCCAATTTATATGATCATCTTCCTTGAACGCTCTTAATCCTGTACGGCCCTTCCCAGTTTGGGGAGAGTTTTCCTTTATGCCCTACTCCCGATGCTTCCACCGTCCTTAGGACCAAATCTCCTTGCTTGAAGAATCTCTCTTTCACCCTTAAGTTATAGTAAAAAAAGGTTTTTTTTTCTGATATTCCATAATATTTGTGTGTGCCGCATCTCTTACTTCATCTATTAAATCTAAGGCCAATCTTTGTCCCTCCTCATTTTCCTCAGCATTGAAAGCTTGGATCCTTAGGTACGAATGTGATATCTCCACTGGTATGACTGCTTCGGCTCCATATGGTAACATAAAGGGTGTTGCTCCAGTAGTGACTCTAAAAGTAGTCTGATAAGCCCGAAGTATTGGGAGTATTTCATCCACCCAATTATTACTGGATTTCTCGATCCTTTTTTCAGCCCATCTAGAATTATACGATTTTCCACTTCCGCTTTCCCATTGGCTTGCGGATGAGCTACAGAGGTAAACCGTAACTCAATCTCATTCTCCTCGCAATACTTCCTGAATTCTTCATTGTTGAACTGTGTTCCATTATCGGTGACCATGATACAGGGAATTCCATATCTACACATGATATTTTCCCACATGAATTGTGTAACCTGCTTAGTTGTGATCTTTGCTACAGGTTTAGCTTCAATCCACTTAGTGAAATAATTTATAGCTACAATCAGGAACTTTCTTTGAGTTGTGGCCATGGGAAAATGTCCAAGAATATCCATTCCCCGTATAGCAAAAGGGATGGGAGAATTGATGGAAGTCAGCATCTCAGGAGGTTGTCGAACAACTGGTGCATATTTCTGACAACGTTCACACTTCTTCACATAGTCTTTGGCATCGGCCATCATCTCTGGCCAATAAAAGCCTAAACGGGTTATCTTATGTGCCAGTGCTCTACCCCCCAAGTGTTGCCCACAGATACCTTCGTGTACTTCTTCAAGAGCCAAACGTGCCTCATCAGGTCTGAGACATCTTTAATAAGGAACCACATAAGATATTTTATACAGAATCCCATCATTCAAGGAATATCTCAGTGCTCGAACAACCAATTTTCGTGCTTCAGTCACATCATTTGGCAGCCAACCAGTTTGAATATGGGCCTTAATGGGATCTATTCATGATGTCCCCAGCCCTATAGGGGCTACAAGCTTAACATCAATGCTCTGTGTTTTTAAAACGTGGAAGTACACACTTTCTGAACTCTTCTCTATCTTTCTGATAAATCGAACTTAGACAATGCATCTACCTTAGTATTTTCCTCCCTTGGAATGTGCTCAACATGGCATTCATCGAACTGAGTCATCACAGCCCTTACTAGGTGGACATACCTAGACATTGTTTCATCCCCAGCCTCAAACTCTCCGTTGACCTGGGATATGACCAGCTTCATCCCCACAGACTTTCAAGTTCTTAACCCTCAATATTCCTGCTAGGCCAAGGCCAGCTATCAGAGCTTCATACTCAGCTTCATTATTTGTGGTTGGGAAGTCTAACTTCATGGCATATTCAATCAATAACCCATTTGGGCTTTGTAAAACAAGCATGCCCCACTCGAATTTATTTTTGATGCTCCATCAAAATAGAGAACCAATATTCCTTCTCCTTGCTATGTTCTTCTTCATTATCCTCTTTTCTTTCTATACCCTGAGGTTCATTACTTTTCTGCCCCCCGACTTCTTGGTTGGGGATGGTACATTCAACCACGAAGTCAGCCAAGGCCTGGGATTTTATCTCCGTTCGTGGCTTATACTTTATGTCAAATTCTCCCAACTCAATAGCCCATTTAATTAGCCTTCCACTTGCTTTAGGACTGTGAATAATGTTTCTCAAAGGTTGATTTGTTAACACTTTAATTTTATGAGCTTGGAAGTAAGGACACAACTTTCTCGAGGCAATCACTAGGGCCAGAGCGAATTTTTCAATAGTTGAATAATTCAACTCAGCTCCGTGCAAGATCTTACTGACATAATATATGGGTTTCTGGACTTTAAGTTCTTCCTTAACCAATACAGCGCTCAAGGCATTTTCTGAAATGGCCAAATATAAGTACAAAACTTCATTCAGAGCTGATTTAGCCAACAACGGGGCTTGAACCATATTCTTCTTCAATCCTTCAAACGCCTCCTGACTTTCCTCAGTCCATATGAAATCTTTTACTTTCTTCAAGGATTTGAAGAATGGCAAACACTTGTCTCCAAATTTGGAGATGAACCGTCCTAGTGTCGCAACTCTTCCACTGAGTTTATGAACGTCCTTTATGGAACGTGGTGGTTCCATATCCAGGATAGCCTTTATTTTATCGGGATTGGCCTCAATTCCTCTCTTGAAAACCATCAATCCCAAAAACTTTCTAGATCTCACTCCGAAAACACACTTTGCAGGATTTAGCAACATTTTGTGATATCTCAGCACCTCAAAAGCTTCCCTCAAATGGGTTATGTGATCAGTCTTCACCAAACTTTTGACTAACATGTCATCGACATAAACTTCCATAATATTTCCAATAAGATCCTTGCAAATCTTATTTACCAACCTTTGATAGGTAGCTCCTACATTCTTAAGTCCAAACATCATAATAAGATAACAGAAAATACCAAAGTCGGTGATGAATGATACCTTTGGGATGTCATTCTTATGTATCTTAATCTGTTTGTGTCCACTGAATTAATCCATAAAACTCAGCATCTCGTGATCAGCGGTGTCATCTATCAATGTATCTATACTTGGCAGCGGGAAACAATACCTCAGGCATGCGTCATTCAGATCAGTGAAATCCACACACATTCTTCCTGCCTTTCAGGGGCAAAACTCCTTTTCTTTTGCTTTACAGTCTTTCGATTCAGATCTACGTTCAATTTGTGAGTGATCAGCTCTGGGTCTATGCATGGCATATTAGCTGCTGACCATGCAAATACATCACTATTCTCTTGTTAAATATCACCAATTTCCCTCTAAGGGACTCCCCCAGTTATTCTCTAATGAAAGTTACTTTCTCAGGATTCTCGGGAGCCAATGGGATCGGGACCAAGTCTTCTGTTGGCTTCCCTCTTTTCTCGTCATTCTCGCGGATAGCCAGATCTTCAATAGGCAATACCTGCCCCCCAACTCCATCAGCCCTAATGGAGGCTACATTGCTGAGTTTCAAGTACATAAACGCAACGGAAACAGTAATTAAAAACGTAAAAAATCAGAATTTTCAAAACCCACCGCAGGATCCATGTGAAAACATATATTTAATTCATAGATCAGATTATTTACCTTAAGAAACTTTACCAATTGGTTGACTAATGGAGACCCAAAGCTTGTTCAATCACCATGCATCTTGCTCTCGCGATCTACGCTCTATCGGTATCCACACGAATGCTTGAACTCAAGGATTGGATGTGTACTAGCACAAACCCGTTTATTCTTGCTCTCTCCATCTTCTCTCTTGGTGGCTAGAGTTTTAGTAAAAGTCTTGCCCACAAAAAATCAGCCACACAAGAGATATTATATAGAGAGTAGAAAAAGGAATTATAACTCTTAACTAGTTAGGAGGTATTATTAATTCGAAATTCCTATTTGTATTATAATTAAGTCTCACTTAATTATTTAACAAATAAATTTCATAATTAATATTAGTAAATTCGAATATCAATATTTATCCAATTAATTAAGTCATACTTAATAATATCATAAATAATTTGAATTACTTTAATATAATTTAAATCCAATTTAAATTAAATAATCCTTCAATCATTCTTAGTGTGTGACCCTATAGGTTATTATTATGTTGGCAACGAATTTTAAATCTAATTTAAAATCGTAAACAATGAGTGGCATCTAGTAATACATCATTGCTACCCAAGTAATAATAATTGAATCGGTGATCGATTAAACCTTTTGTGAATAATGTACAATGTAATATAACCCCTTTAACCAAATATTATAGATTAAACTAGAGGCATGTAATGTGTCATCATCATCATAGTTTAATCTAAGTTTCCTTGATCAATGAGTAGACTATCATACCAAATCAATATTTGAGCGTGGCCACGAATTTTATAGTCTAGCTCACACAAGAGGCCAATAATATCACTCCTAAAATAGGAGGGATAAATCTCATCTTGATCATTCATATTTCTCATAAGATTCATAATATACCCAATGTCCACTTTTATCATTACCCGATCAAGGATAACTTTTAATAGAATCAATGTATATTAATTCTCTTATAGAAATATAATGACTTCAGGTTTAAGGACCATTACATCATTATCACTGTGAGAATTACTTATGACATAACAGACATGTAGAATCTCACATTGGATCTGTCCAGCACCATGAACATATACATGTGCCTGTGTTTTTGACTTTAGTATCACTATACGTATGATCAATGAGATGTGATCATCAATCAACAAACACACTAGTCTTAATGCATTATTATTGTCCCTTAATAATAATACTCGATTAGGGACCTTTCGGAATATTGATACTATTCTCATAATCTCATTTCTAAGTCACGTACTTAGAGATATAGAATTGTATATCATATTCCAAGGACATTTATTAATCTAACATTTATATCGCAGTAAATTAAGAATTAATAAATTATAAAGAGAATAATCGATAGAACATAAACATTAGTATTCCTAATATCTTAAACTAAAACATCATAGTGTTGTCTCTAGGGCATAAACACTAACAATCTCCCACTTGCGCTAGAGCCAATCATTACTCATGGAACTAGTATGACCATCGTGCTTATGCTGCAACACTATCATTACTATGCACTTTACATTTATATCTCCTTGATCATTAATTTCATTAATAAGGTGATATTGCTTAAGGGCATGCTTAAACAGTCTCCTTGGCTGTTTCAAAAATATCAATATATTCGACTTCCATTATAGAATCATCAATGTTCTTGCTCTGAACTATTCCAGCTAACATCACTTATATTTAGGCAAAACACAAACCATACATAGACACATAATCATCCTCGTCTATCCAAAAATTAGGTTAAGAAACCGGTATCAGTGTAACCCTTTACAACCAGTTCCCTATCTTCTTCATACACCAAAAATAAATCTTTAGTCCTCTTTAAGTACTTAAGAATATTCTTGACAACTATCCAGTGACCCTCACCTGGATTAGACTGGTATTTTTTCGTCATGCTCAAAGCATACGAAGTATCAAGATACGTACATATCATTGCATACATTATAGATCCAATTGCTGAAGCATATGGAGCTTTTCTAAGATGGCCCTTATCATCTAATGATTTAGGGTAGTTGTCCTATGAGATCGCTATCCCATGAGACATCGGTACATATCCTCTCTTTGCCTGCTGCATCCAAAAATGATGCAATACTTTATTAATGTATGTATTGCGACTAGATCGATAAATCTCCTCAATCTATCTCTATAGATCTTAGTGCCTAATATATAGGTAGCATTGCCTAAGTCTGTCATTTAGAAACTATTTCTCAACCAAGTCTTAACAGCCTGTAGAGAAACTATGTCATTCCTTATTTGTTATATGTCATCTACATGTAACACTAGGAATGTCACATGGCTCCCGCTAACCTTCTTGTAAACACATGGTTCATCTCTATTTTGAATAAAGCAACTTACAAACTATCTTAGCAAACCTTGGATCGACAAAACCCTCAGGTTGTATCATATATACATCCTCTTCAAGGCTCCCATATAAAAAGTAGTTTTGACATTCATTTGTCAAATCTCATAATCAAAGTAAGCAACTATTGCTAACAAAATCATGATAGACTTGATCATAGTAACTGGTGAAAAAGTCTCATCATAGTCTATACCATGAATTTGTTTGAAACTATTTGCCACGAGTCGCGTCTTACAGGTCTCTACTTTACCATCCATGTTAGTTTTCTTCTTGAACACCCACTTGCACCCTATAGGTTTTACCCCTTCGAGTGGATCAACTAAAGTCAATACTTTATTTTGATACATGGATTACATCTCGGATTTCATGCCCTCTAGCCATCTCTCGGAGTCTGAACTGTTCATAGCATCATGGTAGGTGAGAAACTTATCCTTATCCATAAGCATCACATCACCATCTTGAGTAAAAAGAAATCCATAATTTCTCCCGGACTCGTCGTGAATCCTACTAGATCTACGAATAACCTTTGTTTCCTATACAGGATTACTTTCAACATTTTGATGTACATCCTGGTCTTATTCCAACTCTGGTTCAATGTTATCATGTGGTTCTCGATCTCCATCGAGATGTATTATCCTCCCACTGATTTTCTTAGAAAGTAGTTCTCCCTCAAAAAATACAGCGGCCCGAGCAACAAACACTTTGTTCTCGAAAGGATTATAAAACTATACCCTAGTCTCACTTGGATATCCCACAAAATAGTATATCTAATTTTGGTCCAAGCTTGTCAGAGGCTAAATATTTTACAAACGCTTCACGTCCCCAATATTTCATAAATGACATGCTATGATATTCATCACTCTATATCTCATACGGAGTATTTTGAACCGCTTTAGTCGGAACTTGGTTAAGTGTATATGCAGCCGTTTATAGAGCATAACCCTAGAAACTGAATGGAAGATCCGCTTGACTTATCATCGATCGCACTATATCTAACAAGGTACGATTTCTCCTCTCAGAATCTCTATTTCATTGAGGTATTACGGAAGGAGTAAGTTATGATACACTATCACACTACTTCAAAGAACTCTTGAAATTGAGGTTTTAAGTGTTCTCCTCCACGATCTGATCGTAAAACTTTTATACTTTTCCCTTGTTTGCTTTTCTACTTCGGCCTTATATTCTTTGAACATTTCAAAAGAATCGAATTTGTTCTTCATAAGAACCACATATCCATATCTACTGAAATCATCAGTAAATGTTATGAAGTAGTATAAGCCACCCCTTGCCATCATACACATTCGACCACATACATCATTATGTATAAGTCGTAATCATGCGGTGGCCCTTTCACCTGATCAGGTAAAAGAATCTTTAGTCATTTTGCCAATGAGACAAAGTTCGCATCTTCCGTATGATTCAAAATCAAACTTATCAAAGTATCCATCTATATGTAACTCAGAAATGCGTTTCTCATTAATATGGCTTAAAGACAATGGTAGAGGTCATGTTTGATTTGAGTTATCTTAGAACATATAAATTGTTAACTAATTGTGCAACATTATAAGCCTTATCATTAGAATAGAATAAACAACTTTTTTTAATTAAAATAAAAACCTTTCTTGTCCTGACAAGAAATTGATTTAATGCATCCCATAAAGGCAGGCACGTAATAACAATTCATCAGGTTCTCAATCTCGCCTATATGGGCAAAATTAGGTATCGAGTTCCTTCAACTAGAGCAACAACTTTTGCTCCAATTCTAACCGGATACTTGAAGCCTGACCATTGCTAGTCTTCTTCTTTAGATCTTCCAAACAAGCTCGACAATTTAACTTCCAATCATCCAGTTATTTCCATAAAAATGACAATCATCTCCTTTAGCAACACCACTATCAGGCTTCAAAAGCCCTTTGGGATTGGACTTTTTTTTGGCACGGAATAAGATCAAATCTTCACCTTGCCTATCCACATTCCTTTCCCATTTCCATTCCATGTGTACATCATCAATATGGACGTAATTCATGCCTTTACAGTGTTATTTTCAGCAGTTCTAAACATGCTTAACAACTCAGTGAGTGTTCTGTCGATCTCATTCCTTTTGTTCTTAACAAACTCAGAATAGAAGTTGTTCGAAGATCGTTTGATCAAATCAAGATGAGTCTCTAGACCATTATTGAAACCCAAAATATCAAGGTACATATGCCTATCACCTTTAGAACATATGTTCTAACCGGATATGATTCTCCCATTAATGCAAAAGTATGGTGCCTTATTATTGTTAAATCTTTCTGACGAGCCTATCCTTCAAACATCTTTTGAAGGTGCTCAATCATATCATAAGCATCATTATGCTATTGTTGCTTCTAAAGCTCAACACTCATAATTACAAGCATGAGACATGAAACACCAGTTGCATAATTAATTTGCTTCTGGTAAGCATTTTATTCTGCACATGTTTCATTCTCAGCTAGAAGAAATAAGGGAGGGGTTTGAGTGACATCTTTGAACCCGAGGACAATCCTCAAGTTCCCATGTCAATCGAGGAAATTATTTCATGTCAGCTTGTCATTCTCAAGGACTATTACATAGAGAAGTTATTTGTGTTATTTGTCATTTGACATATACAATATTAAAGTGCATAAAATGACTTAGTCTACAGATGATCATTAAATTATGTTCAAGTGATTATTCATATATATTCAGAATATATATCTCCCACTATTTTTATCAAATCAATAGCCCAAACTATTAATTCGGAAAAAATATTTTCTATATCCTTTCTAGTGAGCCACGATCCATATTTCACCATGTGTTAGGTCAACTTTGGCTTTTCTCCTAAAACATGATTATTTAGGTAGACAATATTTGTCAATTATATCAACTATATAACTCTTGGATAGCTTGGTGGAACAACATTTGTTCATATTTATCTAATAAATCTCGCAAAAACTCTATGCCTCTAAGTTCACAATCCTATAATGATAACTTAGTTAAGTCAAACTCAATAGTCAAAAAGTATCAATATACTTTAACACATCTCCCACGATAGATAGGAGTACTTCGCTTTCGCGAACCCACTCCTGGTCGATCTAGGGGTTAACGCGTTGGACTCATTGGAAGGCATCTGATCAACTTAATATTAACTTTAGGGTTTTGTTAATTTTAAAATGATCATGATCCCATCATAAAGAGATTTCCAATTTTTCCTTGAATAAAATACTTCAAATCAATATTCGTCAATGGTTTGATTTCCAGGTAGTGAGGGAGTCACAACGGTCTCACTTAAAACCCACAACCTTACAAGTTCAATGAACTCGCTTTTGACAAAATCGCCCCATGTCAGAAACAAAGAAAATTTGTATTTTATTCCGTGTTTCATAAACACGAGAATCTCATAATCGTTTGTTCATTTTAAAAATCTTGAATCGTTACAGATTTTATCTTGTTTAGCAAGCATGTCATGGGTGTCGTATCTAATACATACATCCTTAATCTAATTAAGCATGCATCTTTATAAATTACTCTAAAAGGATATCTTCGATATTATATTTATTTTGGTATTTGAACGATTAAACATAAAATTAAGTACACGTAGATCCTCTCCATTAAGACATGAATTTAATTGATCCAAATCAATGTCAAAAAGTCAAACTAGCAAAATCATGTCTTTTAAACAGATAAAAGGGATATTCCATTTTTGCAAAATATCAAAACTATATCTTTATGAAATATATCTCTAAAGGCAATATGTTCAAAGAAGAAACATCAAGATATGATATTTCTTAGATCTGTATTGCAACAAGAGTACGACAACAAGTTCGAATAAGGAATATATCAGAAATATTCTTTAGAGGTGTCGTGCTATATCAAAAATATATAACTCTTCGCTCCAAAATATATCTCTATATATATCAAAAAAAAAATTATTCAAAGATTATTAATATTCATGTTTGGAATATTAATATCCAGTTCTGCAACTCACTTCTGTATACTTACAGTAATTTTCTCCCGGTTCATAAAATCAGCATTTCTCGGAGAAAATTATTCAAAAATACTAAAACACATTTCATATCATCTAAATATATCTTATATATTAGAAAATATATTTTAAGTATTTATCCAAGTCAAAACTTTGGTCAAAAGATCCATCTCCTTCATTTCAAGACCAATGATATTTTCACTCGGAAGAAAGAGTGACAAAACAGTTTTATTTTTAAATAAAATACTTCCACATGCTATAATGACTTGAAATTTAGTACGGATCATTTAAATGGTATTTTCTAAGTATGGTAAAAATTTCGTAGCATTCAGAGAATTTTTGTCCGAGCACAAAAATCGAGGCAGTTGGTCCCACAGTTGACCACGTTTGACCTAGTTACCATTGACTAAAGTTGACCAAAACTTCAGGACATCATTTTATAGTATTTAAGTATTTATCATATTTTTTATAATATTTATTTAGGAGTTTTTAAGGTGGTCATAATTAATGGTGTTTAATCCTTAATTAAGTGATTAAACAATGATTAAAAGAAAAGGAAAATATATATATATATTCAAATATCTCGGATGAGATTTTGAATCCATAAAGTTTTTTGTCTTATATGACTATGTCAAAAAAACACAACCTACTTGCCAAGTCATCAATCCAAGTGACATACACCATCCACCATCCATTTTCCTCAAATCTTCACCATTCAATCCACCCAACTTCTCCTATAAATAAACCCCCACCCCAACCCATTTTCTTCAAGCTAAAGAGCCACATAATTTCTGGGAGTTTTTCAAGAAGTGCTTCTCTTCATCTCTTTCAAATTCTATACACACACTTCTTCTCAAAAACCTTTTATCTCCTCAATATACTTACATATATACAAGGTTTTTGAAACTCAAGCTTAGCTTCACCCAACCAAGCTTTATTCCACCAAGTGAGCTCATCCAGTACCACTTTTCGGCATCCCGAAGGGCTGCCCAAGTTCGACCAAAGTGTCAAAATCCGGTCGAACCTCCGTCGAATTTTTCCGACAAACTTTTCCAACCGTTCTTCAAAAATGGTAACTTTTAGCTTCTTATTTGAGTTCTTTTTATTTGAGCTTTGTACTTAATTTCTCTACTTCATCGTAAGATCTAATACAAGATCTCTTATAAACAAAGTTCTCAAGAGAACTAAGATTCGAACTCGGAATTCGAATAAGTACTCGATCTTCACATTAATCATCTCAAAAAGGAGATCTATAAACAAAAGTACTTTATCTCCAAAGTACTATTATAGGATTCGTTAACCATTCTGGAAATTGTATCTCCTCAATGAAACCAGTCTCCAAGAGCTTTTCTACTTCTTGCTTGATTGCCTCCTGCCTTTCAGGGGCAAAACTCCTTTTCTTTTGCTTTACAGTCTTTCGATTCAGATCTACGTTCAATTTGTGAGTGATCAGCTCTAGGTCTATGCCTGGCATATCAGCTGCTGACCATGCAAATATATCACTATTCTCTCATAAAAATCTCACCAATTTCCCTCTAAGGGGCTCCCCCAGTTATGCTCTAATGAAAGTTACTTTCTCAGGATTCTCGAGAGCCAATGGGATCGGGACCAACTCTTCTGTTGGCTTCCCTCTTTTCTCATCATTCTCTCGGATAGTCAGATCTTCAATAGGCAATACCTGCCCCCCAACTCCATCAGCCCTAATGGAGGCTACATTGTTGAGTTTCGAGCACATAAACGCAACGGAAACAGTAATTAAAAATGTAAAAAATCAGAATTTTCTAAACCCACTGCAGGATCCATGCGAAAAACATATATTTAATTCGTAGATCAGATTATTTACCTTAAGAAACTTTATCAATTGGTTGAGTAATGGAGATCCAAAGCTTGTTCAATCACCACGCATCCCGCTCTCGCGATCTACGCTCTATCCATATCCACACGAATGCTTGAACTCAAGGATTGGATGTGTACTAGCACAAACCCGTTTCTTCTTGCTCTCTCCATCTTCTCTCTTGGTAGTTAGGGTTTTAGTAAAAGTCTTGCCCACAAAAAATAAGCCACACAAGAGATATTATATAGAGAGTAGAAAAACGAATTATAACTCTTAACTAATAAGGAGTTATTATTAATTCGATATTCCTATTTGTATTATAATTAAGTCTCACTTAATTATTTAACAAATAAATTTCATAATTAATATTAGTAAATTCGAATATAAATATTTATCTAAATAGTTAAGTCATACTTAATTAATATCATAAATAATTTGAATTACTTTAATATAATTTAAATCCAATTTAAATTAAAAAATCCTTCAAGCATTCTTAGTGTGTGACCCTATAGGTTATTATTATGTTGGCAACGAATTTTAAATCTAATTTAAAATCATAAACAATGAGTGGCATCTAGTAATACATCATTGCTACCCAAGTAATAATAATTGAATTGGTGATCGATTAAACCTTTTGCAAATAATGTACAATGTAATATAATCCCTTTAACCAAATATTATAGATTAAACTAGAGGCATGTAATATGTCATCCTCGTCATAGTTTAATCCAAGTTTCCTTGATCGATGAGTAGACTATCATATCAAATCAACATTTGAGCGTGGCCACACATTTTATAGTATAGCTCACACAAGAGGCCAATAATACCACTCCTAAAATAGGAGGGTTAAATCCCATCTAGATCATTCATATTTCTCATAAGATTCATAATATACCCAATGTCCACTTTTATCATTACCCGATCAAGGATAACTTTTAATAGAATCAATGTATATTAATTCTCTTATAGAAATATAATGACTTCAGGTTTAAGGACCATTACATCATTATCACTGTGAGAATTACTTATGACATAACAGACATGTAGAATCTCGCATTGGGTCTGTCCAACACCATGTACATATACATATGCCTGGGTTTTTTACTTTAGTATCATTATACCTATGATCAATGAGATGTGATCATCAGTCAACAAATACACCAGTCTTAATGCATTATTATTGTCCCTTAATAATAATACTCGACTAGGGACCATTAGGAATATTGATATTATTCTCATAATCTCATTTCTAAGTCACGTACTTAGAGATAAAGAATTATATATCATATTTCAAGGAAATTTATTAATCTAACATTTATATCGCAGTAAATTAAGAATTAATAAATTATAAAGAGAATAATCGATAGAACATAAACATTAATAAATCTAATGTCTTAACCTAAAACATCATAGTGTTGTCTCTAGGGCATAAACACTAACAATCTCCCACTTGCACTAGAGCCAATTACCCATGTATCTAATACTCATGAAACTAGTATGACCATCGTGATTATGCTGCGACAAAACCTTAGTCAGTGGGTCTGCAACACTATCATTACTATGCACTTTACATTTATATCTCCTTGATCATTAATCTCATTAATAAGGTGATATCGCTTAAGAACATGCTTAAACAATCTCTTTGGCTGTTTTAAAAATATCAATATATTCGGCTTCCATTATAGAATCATCAATGTTCTTGCTCTGAACTATTCCAGCTAACATCACTTATATTTAGACAAAACACAAACCATACATAGACACATAATCATCCTTGTCTATCCAAAAATTAGGTTAAAAACCGGTATCAGTGTAACCCTTTACAACCAGTTCCCTATCTTCTCCATACACTAAAAATAAATCTTTAGTCCTCTTTATGTACTTAAGAATATTCTTGACAACTATCCAGTGACCCTCACCTAGATTAGACTGGTATTTGTTCGTCATGCTCAAAGTATACGAAGTATCAAGATACGTACATATTATTCCATACATTATAGATCCAATTGCTGAAGCATGTGGAGCTTTTCGAAGACGGCCCTTATCATCTAATGATTTAGGGCAGTTATCCTATGAGATCACTATCCCATGAGACATCGGGACATATCCTCTCTTTTCCTCCTGCATCCTAAAATGATGCAATATTTTATCAATGTATGTGTTGTGAGTAGATCGATAAATCTCCTCAATCTATCTCTATAGATCTTAGTGCCTAATATATAGGTAGCATTGCCCAAGCCTGTCATTTAGAAACTATTTCTCAACCAAGTCTTAACAGCCTGTAGAGAAGGTATGTCATTTCTTATTTGTTATATGTCATCTACATGTAATACTAGGAATGTAACATGGCTCCCGCTAACCTTCTTGTAAACAAATGGTTCATCTCCATTTTGAATAAAGCCAAACTCTTTGACCGTTTCATCAAAATGAATATTCATTCTCCTTGAGGCTTGCTTCAATCTATAAATAGATAGAAGCAACTTACAAACTATCTTAGCAAACCTTGGATCGACAAAACCCTCAGGTTGTATCATATATACATCCTATTCAAGGCTCCCATATAAGAAAGCAGTTTTGACATCCATTTGCAAAATCTCATAATCAAAATAAGCAACTATTGCTAACAAAATCCTGATGGATTTGACCATAGTAACCGGTGAAAAAGTCTCATCATATTCTATACCGTGAATTTGTTTGAAACTATTTGCCACTAGTCGCGTCTTATAGGTCTCTACTTTACCATCCATGTTAGTTTTCTTCTTGAAAACCCATTTGCACCCTATAGGTTTTACCCCTTCGAGTGGATGAACTAAAGTCAATACTTTATTTTGATACATGGATTACATCTCGGATTTCATGGCCTCTAGCCATCTCTCGGAATCTGAACTGTTCATAGCATCTTGGTAGGTGAGAGGCTTATCCTTATCCATAAGCATCACATCAACATATTGAGTAAAAAGAAATCCATAATTTCTCCCGGACTCATAGTGAATCCTATTAGATCTACGAATAACATGTGTTTCCTATACAGGATTACTTTCAAGATTTTTATGGACATCCTGATCTTATTCCAACTCTGGTTCAATGTTATCATGTGGTTCTCGATCTACATCGAGATGTATTATCCACCCATTGATTATCTTAGAAAGTAGTTCTCCCTCAAAAAATACAGTGGTCCGAGCAACAAACACTTTGTTCTCGAAAGGATTATAAAACTATACCTTAGTCTCACTTGGATATCCCACAAAATAGCATCTATCTAATTTTGGTCCAAGCTTGTCATAGGCTAAACATTTTACAAATGCTTCACGTCCCCAAATTTTCATAAATGAAATGCTATGACATTCATCACTCTATATCTCATACGGAGTATTTTGAATCGCTTTAGTCGGAACTTTGTTAAGTGTATATGCAGTCGTTTCTAGAGCATAACCCTAGAAACTGAATAGAAGATCCGCTTGACTCATCATCGATCGCACTATGTACAACAAGGTACGATTTCTCCTCTCAGAATCTCTATTCCATTGAGGTGTTCCGGAAGGAGTAAGTTATGATACACTATTACACTCCTTCAAGGAACTCTTGAAATTGAGGTTTTAAGTATTCTCCTCCACGATCTGATCGTAAAACTTTTATACTTTTCCCTTGTTTGCTTTTCTACTTCGGCCTTATATTCTTTGAACATTTCAAAAGAATCAAATTTGTTCTTCATAAGAACCATATATACATATTTACTGAAATCATCAGTAAATGTTATGAAGTAGTATAAGCCACCCCTTGCCATCATACACATTCAACCACATACATCATTATGTATAAATCCTAATCATGCGGTGGCCCTTTCACCTGATCAGGTAAAAGAAGCTTTAGTTATTTTACCAATGAGACAAAGTTCGCATCTTTCGTATGATTCAAAATCAAACTTATCAAAGTATCCATCTATATGTAACTCGGAAATGCATTTCTCATTAATATAGCTTAACGACAATGGTAGAGGTAATGTTTGATTTGAGTCATCTTAGAACATATAAATTGTTAACTAATTGTGCAACATTATAAGGCTTATCATTAGAATAAAATAAACAACTATTATTTATTTAATTAAAATAAAAACCTAAAGGCAGGCACGTAATAACAATTTATCAAGTTCTCAATCTCGCCTATATGGGCAAAATTAGGTATCGAGTTCTTTCAACTAGAGCAACAACTTTTGCTCCAATTCTAACCAAATACCTGAAGCTTGACCATTGCTAGTCTTTTTCTTTAGATCTTCCAAACAAGCTCGACAATTTAACTTCCAATCATCCAGTTATTTCCACAGAAATGACAATCATCTCCTTTAGCAACACCACTGTCAGGCTTCCAAATCCCTTTGGGATTGGATTTTTTTGGCACGGAATAAGATCAAATCTTCACCTTGCCTGTCCACGTTCCTTTCCCCTTTGCATTTCATGTGTATATCATCAATATGGACGTAATTCATGCCTTTACAGTGTTATTTTCAGCAGTTCTAAACATGCTTAACAATTCAGTGAGTGTTCTGTCTATCTCATTCCTTTTGTTCTTAACAAACTCAGAATAGAAGTTGTTCGAAGATCGTTTGATCAAATCAAGATGAGTCTCTAGACCATTATTGAAACCCAAAATATCAAGGTACATATGCCTATCACCTTTAGAACATGTGGTCTAACCGGATATGATTCTCCCATTAATACAAAAGTATGGTACCTTATTATTGTCAAATCTTTCTGACGAGCCTATCCTTCAAACATCTTTTGAAGGTGCTCAATCATATCATAAGCATCATTATGCTCTTGTTGCTTCTAAATCTCAACACTCATAATTACAAGCATGAGACATGAAACATCAGTTGCATAATTAATTTGCTTCTGGTAAGCATTTTATTCTGCACATGTTTCATTCTCAGCTAGAAGAAATAAGGGAGGGGTTTGAGTGACATCCTTGAACCCGAAGACAATCCTCAAGTTCCCATGTCAATCGAGGAAATTATTTCATGTCAGCTTGTCCTTCTCAAGGACTATTACATATAAAAATTATTTATGTTATTTGTCATTTGATATCTACAATATTAAAGTGCATAAAATGACTTAGTCTACAAATGATCATTAAATTATGTTCAAGTGATTATTCATATATATATTCATAATATATATCTCCCACTATTTTTATCAAATCAATAGCCCTAACTATTAATTCGGAAAAAATATCTTCTATATCTTTTCTAGTGAGCCAAGATCCATATTTCACCACGCGTTAGGTCAGCTTTGGCTTTTATCCTAAAATATGATTATTTAGGTAGACAACATTTGTTAATTATATCAACTATATAACTTTTGGATAGCTTGGTGGAACAACATTTGTTCATATTTATCTAATAAATCTCCCCAAACTCTATGCCTTTAAGTTCACAATCATATTGTGATAACTTAGTTAAGTCAAACCCAATAGTCAAAAAGTATCAATATACGTTAACACATCTCCCACGATAGATAGGAGTACTTCGCTTTGACAAACCAACTCCTGGTCGATCGAGGGGTTAACGCATTGGACTCATTGGAAGGCATCTGATCAACTTAATATTAACTTTAGGGTTTTGTTAATTTTAAAACGATCATGATCCCATCATAAAGAGATTCCCAATTTTTCCTTGAATAAAATACTTCAAATCAATATTCGTCAATGGTTTGATTTCCAAGTAGTGAGGGAGTCACAACGGTCTCACTTAAAACCCACAACCTTACAAGTTCAATGAACTCGCTTTTGACAAAATCGCCCCATGTCAGAAATAAAGAAAATTTGTATTTTATTTTGTGTTTCATAAACACTAGAATCTCATAATCGTTTATTCATTTTAAAATCTTGAATCGTTACAGTTTTTATCTTGTTTAGCAAGCATGTCATGAGTGTCGTATCTAATACATACATCCTTAATCTAATTAAGCATGCATCTTCATAAACTACTCTAAAAGGATATCTTTGATATATTATTTATTTTGGTATTTGTACGATTAAACATAAAATTAAGTACACTTGGATCCTCTCCATTAGGACATGAATTTAATTGATCCAAATCAAAGTCATAAAGTCAAATTAGCAAAATCATGTCTTTTAAACAGATAAAAGAGATATTCTATTTTTGCAAAATATCAAAACTATATCTTTATGGAATATATCTCTAAAGGAAATATTATCAAAGAAGAAACATGAAGATATGATATTTCTTAGATCTGTATTACAACAGGAATATGGCAACAAGCTCGAATAAGGAATATATCAGAAATATTCTTTAGAGGTCTCGTGCTATATCAAAAATACTTAACTCTTCGCTCCAAAATATATCTCTGTATATATCAAAAGATTTTTTATTCAAAGATTATTAATATTCATGTTTTGAACTTCGTGATAGTTTGGATTTTCGAATAAAAGAATGTATTTTATTTAAGTTGCGTATTTAGAAATAATAGTCCGGAAGTGCGGGCTGTTACAGACTTACAAGTTGGTATCAGAGCAGGCTGTCTTTCGGAGTGTGTTAATTATGGGACTAGTACATTCCCTAGGATGTCGATCCTTTAGACTAACGTATAGATTTTAGGAAATTATTTTGGATTTAGGGCATTTATTTATGTGATTATTTGATATGTTTGACTTTGTACTTTTTGATTATTGACTATAAGTTTAGAAATTATTTTGTGTGTTTTAGAAAAGATGGACGGGGAGAACGGTAACAACCAGAACAATAACGAAAATCAGAACAACAACGAGAATCAGAACAACATTGGAAATCAAGGCAACAATGGTGAAGAAGGAAACGTCTTTGACCAGCTGGCTGAAACTCTAGTTGTGCTTGTAAATCACCAACCAAAGCCAAACATCATCTCTCAATTCAAGTGTTTGAACCCGCTAACTTTTAATGGAGCTACAGATCCGGCTATAGTTGAAATTTGGATTCAAGAGATGGAGAAAGCATTCGGACTTCTTGGGAGCAATGAGCTGCAGAAGGTCACCTTAGTTGTGTTCCTATTACAAGGAAGCGCTTACGACTAGTGGCTCATGGAAAAGAGGAAGAACGGGATAACATCGAGTCTTGAAGAAAATCCTGAACTGTATACATGGGCAAAGTTCAAGAAGTCTTTGGAGGACAAGTACTTTCCGAGAACAGTTTGTCTGCAGAAAGAGAGGGACTTCATTCGTCTGCAGCAAGGTGGAAGAACCGTCATTGGATACGAAGCAGAATTTGAAAAAAGCTTGCGAAGTACGCGTCGACCTTAGTAGCTGATGAGAACAGTCGAGGACGAAGATTGGAAGAGGGACTTCGAAGCGACATCAGAAATTATGTGGCATCGTTTAAACTTCAGACATTCGAGGCTGTCCTTAACAAGGCGTTAGTGATCGAGAGAGGCTTGGCAGAATCTGAAAAGGCAACTGGCAGCTGGAATAAGAGGCGGTTCGCTCCAACTGGTGCACAATCTTTTCAAGGGGGGCCATTCAAGAAACAACACGTGTATGATCAATGAAATCAAGAAAATTGCACCAGGTGTGGCGGGAACCATGCACATACGGAATGTCATTGGAATAGAGGCGCGTGTTTTTATTGCGGGGAAGTTGGATACAGAATTGCTCAATGTCATAACAATTCACCACCAAGGAAGGAAGCAGATAACAAGATGGACAAAGGACGTGTGTTTCAGCTCACGGGAAATGACAACTATCGCATTTAAATTAAGGTATGATTATTTTTTCTTACGAGACTTATTTAAATTTTTTTATGAATTTGGGGACCAAATTCTTTTAAGGAGGGAAGAATGTAAAATCCGTAAATTTTATTTCTAATTTATTTATAAGATATTAGATATTAATTCGTTTAGATAAATATTTTAAATTAGAATATTCCGAAACTTTTTGTCCAAGTTATTTGAGTTGGGAAAAGATTCTCTATAAGTGGAAAGAGGTTTGAGAATATTTTAAAAAAATCGAAATCTTTTTAAATTGGATATTTGTGTGTATTGAATATTTAATTATATTTAATTTTTGAAATTTACTTAGAGTATTTGGAGAAACTTTAGCACCAAGTTTTGTAATAACCTTAATTATTAATTTAGGGTTTCGCGTGTCTATATAAAAACCCAATAGTCGTAGAAAAAGACTCGCACATATATTCGGCTAAACAAGATTTTTCGTGTGTTAATATTCGTGTTCAGTCGCTTTCGAGGTAAGTGACTCTTCATTGCTCACTTAAATTATAATATATATTTTACAATATATAAATCTGTCTGATTTGAATTCTGAAAATTTATGAAATCGAAAGTATAATTTTAGAAAAGATTATTTTTATAAAATTCCCCCGGTTTTAGATTGTGCATCGAATTAAAGAACCTGTTCATTGGTTAGTGTGAGACATAGAACATAAAACTAGTTTTACGCACGTTCCGGAACACATAGATGCCTTGTTGAGTTTGTCTTAACGAGGGCTTAAACTAGCCTCCATCGAATCATCGAATTATAGAGATGTGTCGCAGGCATAATGCGACCGTAGTTTAGAGCTGTGGGAATAAAATATTTTTGTTCTGTTAAAAATTATTTGATCGATTTAGAAATTCAGATTTTTTGAACTTATTGAAAATAATATATTGGGAGCCGTCATACGATGGTTACTTGTTGGGCTTTGCAGCACATTGTTTTAATATATTTCAGTTTTTGGCTTTTGAAAGCTAAGAATGTGAACTGTGTTGATTTTCGTGCTATCTATTTTTGAATAAAGATTATCGTTGTTATAGAATAAATTTGATTATCTGTTAGACATTTATTTATCGGATTTGTGGAGTTACGCCTTCAATTTTATGATTTTTAGGTTTAATAAGTTTGACCGTTGTTTTGAACTTCATTACATTTTGGATTTTCCAATAAAAGAATGTATTTTATTTAATTTGCCTATTTAGAAATAATAGTCTGGAAGTGCGGGCTAGATTTTGTGTGTATTAATTGAGGTTCACGTGTACTTCAAATACAAAACTTTGTGATATACTTTAAATTGTGTTTAAATTTTGTGGTGCCCGGCTCCAAAAATTAATATAATATACTCCCTCCGTCCTTAACAATTGTTTATATTTGATTTGGGCACAGAGATTAAGAAATATGTATAAAGTAGTGAAAAAGAGAAGTGAGTGAAAGAATGAGACTCATTTATGAGATAATAGAGTAAAAGTTATGTGAAAAGGGAAAAAAAGTGGGAAAGTGGTATGACTGATTTACTATTTTTAGTAAGTATAAAGAATTGGATAGAATATCTCAAAAAGGAATGGGAAAGAAATGATCGGGAGTAAGTATTTTGACATCATTTGAACACACTTAAGATTTTAACATAACATAAGATCTAACACAAAAAATGATTTTAACATAAGAGTGTGGGGTCCAAGTGTTCACATAAATTTCAGCTCCTTGACACTCACCGTAATAGAGATGCTCTGAAACAAACAATGGGGGTACTGCGTTGAGAGAGTAGGACGGTAAATGACAAGAACCTAGGGAAGGAACAAAGAGCAAAATAGGGGGTGTCACGTGCAAATCACATGGCAAAATCGTACAAAAATCATTTATTTATGTCCTCATGTGAGGGTGACTATCAATTTCCAATCATAACAACGGGATATCCGCAAACGTGGAACTCCCATTCAACACTCAACTAGGTACAATGTAAAAATAAAATGTTTGGTATATTAAATTTTAAATTCAGCGAAAAACTATTTGTCGGCACATTACATATAGGGGCATTTAAATATATCATGAGAATAGAAATCGGGAATAGAAATAGAGAACATGAAAATGAGGATTAATAATAATAGAAACTAAATAAAAACCTAAGAAATATGGTGAATTTAATTTATCCATAAAAAGAAAATGGAGTTATCATTTCTACTACTAAATTAATAATCCAAAAACTATCACCCGGGTTTAAGATTTCGATTTACATTAACCATCATTCAAACACCCCGTAATTTATTAAAAATTCGGTTTTAATAAAGTTAGAATTTGTATAAATAGGAATTTTAGGTTCAAACACTTATTGGTGACGGAGATCATTTTCGATGGTGTTGATTAATATGTTCTAAAATTATGAATATATAAAATTTGTTGAATTTGAAGATGAAGTACTTAGATGGAGTTGACTCTTATATTTTAAAAAAATAGTACATCATTTATTTCATGTTATTATAAATAAAATATTATATTATTATATGATAATGGATGATGTGCAATTTATAATACATAAACCAATATCAACTAATTGGCTAAAATTATTGACAAAAATTTAGAGTATTTCTAATGGGATTTATTAAAATGGTTGTCTAAAATTATATAAAATACTGATTATCAAAAATTTACTCAACCTGTAAGGCATTACCTCAACGGAATTATAATGATTGACTATATTTTAAAAATGATATATTAATATTAATTAAAGTTTTTATAAATAGAAGATTTAATTTGAATAGGGTAAAAAATTACTCAACTTGTAAAACATTACCTCAACGAGATTATAATGATTGACTATATTTTAAAAATGATATATTAATGTTAATTAAAGTGTTTATAAATATAATATTTAATTTAAATATGATAATAGATGACGTGGAGTTATCAATTATGAAATTATGTTAGAGGTATATGCTCGTTCAACAAATTTGGCCAATATAATGAGCTTGGCTAAAATTTTGGGGGACATTAGGTCATATTTATTTCATGGGATTATAATCCCGTTATAACTAATCTCATCCCATTACTAACCTGATGGCATGTTTGAGCAAATATACAAAAAATTGATTATTTCTGTTAATGATATACAAATAAAATCTTTCTATATATGTTCAATTTCTAACAACGTGCAATTTATCAATTTAAAATTTTTGTTCTTATTATTATATACAGAGTAACTACGATTGTTCGTTTTATTAACCTTTCGTAAATCTGCTATTTTTTCAAAATATGGATAAAAGCGTAAAATTTATTTGACATATCAAAATATTTATCTACTTAATAAAACAATTTTAATTATATATATAATTGGAGTAAGGGAGTTTTAGTGGTATGTTTCGTCGTCACTAGGGTGGGTTGCACGTGCTAAAGGGTAGGTAAGGGTGAGTTTTTCATTTATATATCATATAATAGCTAATAATTTGTATAACAAACAAAATAGATATCTGATTAACAAATTAAACTATAAATATATATTTTTAAATGATATAAAATAGTAATAAAAGTATTATATTATATATAAATATTTATACAAGTAACAATTATCTTAATAAAAATAAATATAAGTAACAATTAAGAAATCATCTGTTAATCAAGTTAAAGTAGAATCATTTTTTATAAAAAAATGAAAATATGTTAGTTTGATTTAAAATATTTCCGAATAAATAACTTTATTTTTATCTTATAAAATAAGAAACACATTTAGATAATATTTAAGTATGAATATTACATGTGTTTTATTTGTTTTAAAAAATTTAGAGTACGTCAATCCAATAAAACATAAAAATAAGGAAGAAATATTATAAAAATAATAATAATAATAATAATAATAATAATAATAATAATAATAATAATAATAATAAAACTATTATAATTTCAACAATACATTATATACTATATTTATTTAATTTATTATAATTATATCATATATATAACTGGAGGAGTAAGGGAGTTTTGGTGGTATGGTTTGGTCGTCACCAGGGTGTTACACGTGCTAAAGTGTGGGTAAGGGTGGGTTTTTCATTTATATATCATTATAATAGCTAATAATTTATATAACAAACAAAATAGATAACTAATTAACAAATTGAACTATAAATATATATTCTTAAATGATATAAAATAATAATAAAAGTAATATACTATATATAAATATCTAATACAAGCAACAATTATCTTAATAAAAATAAATATAAGTAACAATTGAGAAATTATTTGTTAATTGGAATCATTTTTTATAAAAAATTGAAATATGTTAGTTTGATTTAAAATATTTTCGAATAGATAATTTTATTTTTATCTTATAAAATAAGAAACACATTTAGATAATATTTAAGTATGAATATTACATGTGTTTTATTTGTTTTAAAAAATTTAAAGTACATCAATTCAATAAAACATAAAAATAAGGAAGAAATATAATAATAATAATAATAATAATAACAATAATAATAATAATAATAATAATGATAATAATAAAACTATTATAATTTCAAATTAAATACAAATTTAATAAAATATATTATATACTATGATAGACTTATAGAAGGGGGTTGAATATAGTATCTGCAATCAATTCGATTATAAACACAAGTATGTAACAGAAAGCTAATTTATTCAATATATCAAACTCTTTTACAGTACGTTTAATCTACTTTCTCAGTGATGTATGATATCACTAAGAGCTGCTAGGGCTACAATAAATAATATTCTCGTGAATGATAAGTGATAACACATATAGTGTAAACCCTATATGTGCTTTGTCAAGGTGCTTTTGTTTGATTTCTTCATATGATTTGTCTGTCAAAATGAAAGGATCTCTGAGAGTAACTTCTACTCCTGTTTGTCTCTTTTCTTTGTCAGAACCTAACCCAGACTTGTCTTTAGCTTGTTTAGGTCTAACCCCAAAAGATACAAGCTGATTCAGCATTAGATTGGTCTTAGGTTCCACTGGAGTAGCTTTGTTCCATAGCAGCTTCTTTTTCTGATCAAGTGTTAAGCTGTCTATGTCAACTTGAGCAGTGTCAGAGGTTGATGTCTTGATGAATTGGTCAGGATTTACAGTTTTATCTGTAGCTTGCTATTCTGAAATATCTTCACTCTGAATAACTTGATTTATGTCAGAGATTGTCTTAAATTCTTCTGTCATCCTCTTTCTCTTCAGAGTTTCAACTGTTTCATCTTCAGCAGCAGTATCATCAAAGGCTTGAACCATCTTGCACACAGGATCCATCAGAATTTGAGGAGTCTTCATCTTCTGTTTCTTGACTGTCTCCCCAACTTTTCCTTTTCCCTTGTCTTTGGGATTAGTAGTGGTTTGAGATCTAGTCCTTGATCTAGGAATCTCCGTGGCAGATCTTTCTCTTATTACTATATCTTTCTCCTTAGATTTGGGAGGCTTCTTTGCATTAGAAGCTTTAGGCTGTAGTTTTGACTTTTCGGTATTAAATCTTGCTTCTTCTTCTCTAAGTTCCTCTAAATCTACTCCTGGATTATCCTTAAGGAACAGTCTCTTTGCAAGTTCTTCATCTAAGGCTTGAATCTTAGGATCCTTGTAAAAGAAGGTTGTCTTCTTTCCCCTGAACTTTAAGGTTTTCATGAATTTCTTCGAGTCCTGACTTCCACCTTGAATGAGAACATCAGACTTTGTCATCAGAATTTGATTATCAGAACTTGCTGTCAGAACTTGATCTTCAATTTCAGAACTTGTGAGCAACAAAGTTTGATCTGTAGCTGAAGTCTTCTTTCCTACCTTATCACTCCTATGAATAGTAGATTTATCAGAAATCTTACTATCAGGTACTTCCTGAATAGGAATTCTGCTAACTTGCTTTCCTTGACTTTGACCTTTGCCCTTGCTAGGATTTCCCTGGCCATCTTCAGAATAATCTTTTTTCTTCAGTGCCTTGCTAATTGAGCATTTGGAATTAACTACATTCTTTCCCTTTTTGGCATCATCTGTCAGGAGTAAAGAAAGAAGGTGTTCCACTGAAGATTGGATCTCATTTAACTGAGTTTGTTGAGCAGCTTGATTTTGTAAGACCTCATCCAGTTGGGCCTGCTGTTTATCTTGAACAAGCTCAATAACATCCACTTTTTCTTAAATTGGTCTGATAAACCTCTTCTTGTCTAGTTTGAGCATCATGTCTAGCTTATCAGCTGTTTCCTGAAGTTTATCAATATTTGCATGAGTCTTGGAGTGTAGTCCTTGAAGAGTTTTAGTACTGAGAGCAGTGACTTTAAGTTGTGTTTTGAAGTCAAAATTTATCAGCAACTCATCAGCTTTTGCAACATGATCTGTCACAACAGTTGGGCTGGGAATGAAGTCAGGTTCATTCCACTTCTTTTTCCATTCAACTCCTCTGTTAGGGTCCTCCCAGGGAACAAGAGCATCTTCTTCATCAAATTTAAATAGTGCCTCATTGCCAAGAATTGGAGCATTGACTGGAGCACTTGCTGGAGCACTGTCTCCAGAATTTGTTAAAATCTCATCATCTTCTGATAACACCAGAGTGTGTGTAACTGAAGGAGATTCTGGAGCAACTTCATCTGCTTCCAAATTCTGATCTTCAGGTTCCAAATCCAGAATTGGTGTAGTAGGAATTTCAGTATTTAGTATTGGAGAAACAGGTGGAGTTGACTCTTTTGCTGATGGTGCTTCCAGATAGAAAATAGTTGGAATATTCAACCAGTGAATGTCAATTTCAGGACTTAACTCTGAATCTTCAACTGAGGCAGTTTCTTTGAATGGAGAGTGAGGTGGATAATTCACAGATTCTTGTACAAGTTCTGATCTGTGAACTTCAGGAATTTCAGATTCCTGAATCAGAACTGCTTCAGCTGCTGGCAGGGCTTCAATCACAATAGGTTCCGATGAGATCAGAGATTCCTGATCCCCTTCCTCAGCATCTTCATCATCCTCAGATTGACTTTGTGCAAGATGCACACCTGCTCTAGTCTTCCTTGATTTTGATTTTCTAGATGGAGGGGTGACATGATCTGTATTAGAATGTGAAGACCTCTTTCTTTTCTGAATGGCAGAAGGTTCAGCTGATTTCTCCTTCTGAAGAATTGACTCTCCAGCTTCTAATATCACAGGTTCTAATGCAAGAACCTGTGCCTGCTCAACTTTATCTGATTCATCTCTAAGAATCAGTTTTCTCTTTCTCCTTGGTGGAGATGGGGGAACAGTTTGCACTCTTGAGGATTTAGGTGTTGAAACCTTGGTAGCTGGTTTAGGTTTTGGGTTGGAAGTGCTGACAACTGGTATCTGTTGAGAGACACCAGAAGTGGATTGTGGTGGTTGAGAGGGTGCAACATCAGCAAATTTGGCTGTGTATGTGTTGAGGTCAGAGTTTACTAAGAACTGTTTTACAGATTGAGAAATTTGAAGAGGTCTTAGTATGTCTTTCTTATTATCAGCAGATAACAAGTCTGTGAAGGCCCTTTTATGAAGTTTAAAAGGTTGATTCAAGTCACTAAAGACTTGGGGCTTATCAGAACAATAAAAACTGTAAATAAGCTGACAGAACCTAGCAAAATAAACAGTATTTGGGTCCTCTTTCATCATATCCCCAATAAAACCCAAAATAACAGTAGCATAATCAAAATGAGTTTGATTAAGAAGTGCATACCCTATTTGCTGACTCGGAATTGGAATAGCATCAAAATTGGAGCATTTGTTGGCAAAGGCTTTGGTGATGCAATTGAAAAAGAAGCTCCACTCCCTTCTGATGTAGGGTCTCTTCAGTTGTCCCAGCTTGGACAGACTTTTCTCATAACCAAGATTGGCCATCATGCTCTGTAGAAGTGGATCCCCAATCTAAGCATTGAAAGTACAATTTTCTGGAAAATACAGAGCTTGTCGAACAGTAGACAGGGTAACCAGGTGCTCATCTTCCCCAGTTGTGAAAATGATGCTTGAAGACCCATCTTCACCGCCATCATCATAGGCTCCAGTCCTTCAAAACTCCAGTATTTGTGTTCCTGAGAGTGCTTGTGGTTGGGTCAAAGCATACCCAATCTCACTGCGAGCAAGAAAATCTTGAATGAAGTGAAGATCTGAAGGAGCATCGTCCTTGATGAGAATAGCCATATAGTTGTTGGGGACGAACTTGGCTCCATTAAAGATAACGTCCTTTGGCGCCATTTCCGTGAGAAATTAAGTAAAATAATGTGTGTGTAGAAAGTGTTTGATAAAATGCCTGTAAGAAAATCCGTCAGAAAATAGAGAGAAAGAGAGAGAGAGAGAGAGAGAGAGAGAGTAAAAGAAATAAGAAATAAAGTAAGAGAGAAGGTAAAAGATTTATATAATCTTTTATCTTTAATATTTATACTCTTTCCACTCAACGACTCTTTTTGGAAGTAAAACCGGCATAGTTACACCTGTCACCCAGTAAATAGTCAAGGCAGTAATTAGTGGGCACGGAAAATGTGCAGTAATTATTGCACACATGCATATGTAAAAACCAACATACAAGCCATTAATCAAATGATTATTACTGTTTTTATCTCGCCTAATTATTTTTCTGAGAAATATAACCGTCACAGTAAATACCAAAAAAAGTCAAGTAAATATATAATGCCACGCAAGCATCAGGATTTGTATCAGAACTTGACTATTATCATAATTTAACGGTCATCAGAATATGGCTTCTGTACTCAAAAAGTGAATGACTGTTTCTGTGTTTCTTCACACAAATACTGACTGGTGTCTTCAGAGTTTAATCATCGGAACATAATCAGAACTTGTACTTAGAATTTATGCAAATAATACTTAACTGTTTATCAGAAACAACTTAATCACCACAGTAATTTTCATCATTCATATGAAGTGATAGTGTGTGTATGTGCAAATGATCAGAGAAAGAATAAAGTCTGATAAACTTCAGTATATCTTAGAAATAAGGCATAACTAAGAAAAATGCTTAAAATTTGTCTTGAATTGTGAAGTCTACTGTAGAATAAATTTATGCTAGAATCCACCTCAACTGTTTGTGCTTATTTTATGCATCTTTTGAAATTCTTTTGACAAGGGCTTCTCAGTGTAAATGAGTTACAACTGCAATCGGAATTAATGTTGTTATCAGAATATTTCTCCAGTTGTTAGAGAATGTGAAAAGTCACCAAGAAAAATCAATTTACTTTTCTAATGCATATAACTTAATTCCAGCAATGCACTTGGATCTTCCCTTTCACATAAATTACTCTAGATCTCAAAGGAGTACTTAATTTCAATTTTTTCTTTTCTTTTATTTTCTTCAGATAAGTGAGACTTATCAAGCATGTAGTTCATCCTTAAGATTTACTGACATCAGAATTTGACAGATAAGAAGCAATAATCTAGTTTGTGACTTAGTTATAAGATACAGTAAGTAAATTTGACTAAGATCAAAATCAGAATTTTCTTGTGTTATTGATTTCCACATAAATAACTAATTCAAACACGGGATACATAGTTTGTTAAAGACTACTAAGTCAGCATCTAACAAGATAATCCTCATTGGATTAAATAGTCACAGAACATTCAAAACACTTTCAGAGTTTATAGAATCACATCAGATAATAGGCAGTGTTTAATATGTTATAATTTAAGCACATATTACAATGAGATAAGAAAATCTGTAAATACTGATCGTAAAGTCTGATGTATGAGAACAAAAACTAAATAAATTTTGAGAAAGAACCTAAAACCATTCCAAGTTCATTTACCAGTCTTGTAAAAGTAGCTTCACATAGTGATTTTGTGAAGATATCTGCTAGTTGTTGATCTGTTGGAACAAAATACAACTTCACTGTACCTTCCATCACATATTCCCTTATGAAATGGTACCTTATGCTGATGTGTTTTGTCATTGAGCGTTGAACTGGATTTCCTGTCATAGCAATAGCACTTTGATTATCACAGTAAATAGGTATTTTGGAAAATTCTAACCCATGGTCCGGTAAATGATTCTTCATCCAAAGAATCTCTGCACAACAGCTTCCTGCAGCAATATATTCTGCTTCTGCAGTTGATGTGGAAATTGATTTATGTTTCTTGCTAAACCAAGAAACCAATATGCCTCCAATAAATTGGTAGATTCCACTTGTGCTTTTCCTGTCAATTTTGCATCCTGTAAAATCTGCATCTGAGTAACCTATTAGCTTAAAGTCTGATTCTTTGGGATACCACAATCCCAAATCAGCAGTACCCTTAAGATACTTGAAAATTCTTTTTGCAGTTATAAGGTGAGGTTCTCTTGGATCTGCCTGAAATCTTGCACAGAGACAGGTAGCATACATGATAGGTCTTCTTGCAGTCAAATATAGAAGTGAGCCAATCATACCTCTGTAGTTAGTAATATCTACTGATGCTCCAGTGTCTTTATCTAACTTTGTGGTTGTGACCATGGGAGTGGATGCAGTTGAACTGTCTTGTATTCCAAATTTCTTGAGTAAATTTCTGGTGTACTTGGATTAATTTATGAAAGCACCTTCTTCAGTTTGCTTGACTTGAAGTCCCATAAAATAGCTAAGTTCTCCCATCATACTCATTTGATATCTTGACTGCATTAGCTTTGAAAACTTTTCACAGAGTTTGGCATTTATAGAACCAAAAATGATATCATCAACATAAATTTGGACTAAAAGTAAGTCCTTGCCATGGTTGATATAGAACAAAGTTTTATCAATTGTACCTCTGGTAAATCCACTTTCCAGAAGAAATTGTGTCAGAGTTTCATACCATGCTCTCGGAGCTTGCTTTAGGTCATAGAGTGTTTTATCAAGTATGTAAACATGATTAGGAAATTTTGGATCTACAAATCCTGGAGGTTGTTCAACATATACCTCTTCCTCCAATTTTCTATTAAGAAATGCACTCTTTATATCAATTTGAAAGACTTTAAACTTCTTGTGAGCAATATAAGCCAAAAAGATTGTTATGGCTTCCAATCTAGCAACTGGAGAATATGTTTCATCATAATCAATACCCTCATATTGAGAATATCCTTTTGCAACCAGACTTGCTTTATTCCTTGTTATTATACCATCACTGTCAGTTTTGTTTCTGAACACCCATTTTGTGCCAACAATGGACATATTTTTTGGTCTTGGCACTAGGGTCCAGACTTTATTTCTTTCAAATTCATTTAACTCTTCCTACATAGCTTGCACCCAATCAGCATCTTGAAGAGATTCTTCCACTTTCTTTGGTTCAGTTTGAGATAGAAATGAATGATAGAGACATTCATTTATTGTTGTTGTTCTAGTTCTGACACCTTCTTCAGGATCTCCAATTATTAAGTCAGGTGTGTGTGATTTAGTACACTTCCTTGCAGATGGTAGTTGATCTCTAGAACTGGATCCTCCTCCATGATCCATACTGTCTCCATCAGCATTTTCTGATGCTCCCCCTGAAGTTATGCTCTCTGAGATTCCAGAATTTGAGTTGGATCCTTCAGGAAATGAAGAATTAGAGTTTCCAGAATTGTCAGAATTTGGCTCATCAGAACTTAATGAATCAGAACTTGAAGAGCCAGTGACTGGTTCTGATGCTTCTTGAGAGTCTTTAGATGTGATATGATCATCAACTTGCTCCCCCAGAACAGGTGCATTTTCCTTTGAAGCAGTTACCACAGTTTCAATGACATCAGAATTTAACCCATAAGAACTTACAGGATCAGGATTTAGGTCATCAAAATTTACAGAATTAGAATTTACATCTTCATTTTCAAATCTCAGCTGATCATGATCATTGAAATCTTCAAGTCCAGTAATCCTTTTATCATCAAAAGATACATTGATAGATTCCATGACAATCCTTGTTCTTAAATTGTAGACTCTAAAGGCTTTTGTGGAAAGTGGATATCCACCAAAAATTCCTTCATCAGCTTTTAGAACAAATTTTGACAGATGTTCAGGATGAGTCTTAAGAACAAAACACTTGCATCCAAATACATGAAAGTATTTCAGATTTTGCTTCTTTTTCTTCACCATCTCATATGGTGATTTTCCATGCTTGTTTATGAGTGTAGCATTCTGTGTAAAACAAACAGTATGCACAGTTTCAGCCCAAAAATATGTTGGTATCTTTGCTTCATCAAGTACAGTTCGTGCAGCTTCAATAAGAGTCATGTTCTTTCTTTCTATAACTCCATTCTGATGTGGAGTTCCAGGTGCAGAAATTTCCTGCTTTATTCCTTGCTCTTTACAGAACTCTTCCATGATTGAATTCTTGAACTCAGTGTCATTATTACTTCTTATTATTTTAACGATATCTTTGACTAACTTATCCAGTTGTCTGACATGATCAGTTAGAGTAGATGCAGTTTCATTCTTCTTGTGCAAGAAATACACCCCAAGTGTATCTTGTGAACTCATCCACTATAATCATAATATATTTCTTCTTTACAATAGACATTACATTGATTGGACCAAATAGATCAACATGCAGTAAGTGATAAGGCTCAAGAATTGAGGATTCGGTTTTGCTCTTGAATGAAGATTTTCTTTGTTTTGCGTTTTGACATGAGTCACAAAGACCATCAGGAGCAAATATTGATTTTGGCAGTCCTCTCACAAGATCTTTCTTTACTAGCTCATTTATGTTATTGAAATTTAAATGAGAGAGTCTCTTGTGCCAATTTCAGCTTTCTTCAATTGATGCTCTGCTTAATAGACAGATTGCGGAACCATCAGAATTTGTTGAAAGTCTGGCTTCATATATGTTACCATGTATGTAACCTTTCAGAATCACTTGGCCTGTAGAATTACTTACAACTTCACAGTGTTCTTCAAAGAAATCCACATGATAACCTTTGTCACAGATTTGACTCACACTTAGTAGATTTTGTTTAATTCCTGAGACAAGAGCTATTGATTCAATTATGACATTCCCAAGATTGATATTGCCATATCCCAGAGTCTTTCCCATGTTGTCATCTCCATAAGAAATTCCTGGGCCAGCTTTCTTCACAAAGCCTGATAGCAGGGCTTTATTTCCAGTCATCTGTCCTGAACATCCACTGTCCAGAACCAGTATATTTTTCCTGTTGCCCTGCAATCACAAAGACCACTATTGATTAGTTTTAAGGACCTAGACTTGCTTGAATCCTTTTGCCTTGTTAAGTTTGTTAGCATTTGCAGTGGATTTAGTTTCAGAGTTTATGCTAACATGCTTTTTATCAGACTTTATATCAGACTTTGCATCAGAATTTATACTAGAAGGAATTATACTAACTTTCTTTAAAGAAGGTTTTATTTCATAATAATCATAGTACAAACTATGATATTCCTTATAAGTATCAATAGAATGCCATAAACTGCCACAATGAAAATAATGATTTTGTGGTTTAAACCTAAAAGATTGACTCTTAACTCCTGATCTAGGAGGTAAAGAGTTTATATCTTTATTTTTCCTGCAAAAAGAAGCAAGATGGTTAGAGTTTCCATAATTACAGCATTTCTTTCTAGGAGCATTAGGAACAGGCATATAATTATTACTTTTATTCACATTTTCCTTTCCATTCCTATTTTTCCTAGCTTCCTTTACCTTGTTCACATTTTTAATCTCTTTCAGCTTATACTTAAGCTGCTTCTTTGTCATTAAGCCAATATTTACCAAAACTGGTTTATCCTGTTTTAATTTGTCAGAAGTTGACTTTTCTTTGAATTTTGTTTTAGAGTCTTTCATCTCTTCAGAATCAGACACTACAGTTTTTGCAACAAATTTAACAGGATTTACCTTTGGCTTTTTAGTCTGTTTGATAGCAATTGGCTTAATTGGCAAAGTCCCTTTCTCACTTTTACCATCTTTATAACCTAACCCCTCTTTCCAGTTTCCACTACTTAGAATATTCTGAGTTGTTTTGCCTGAGTTAGTCCAAGTCCTGATAATTTCTCTTTTTTTTTAATTCAGATTTTAGATAATCATTCTGTTTAAGCAATTCATTCTTAACATACACAACATTATCTCTCTTTGTCTGAATAGTGTTCATCTTGACTAACTCTTCTTCAAGATAGCTATTTCTATTTTTGTACTTTAGATTTTCAGATTTTAACCTTTCATTCTCTAAAGTCTGATCTCTATAGCTAATATAAATATTTTTCAGAAATAATCTCAACTAAGTAATATATTCTGTATCAAAAGCAAGAGTTGATAGAGGTACCTTTAGTTCATCAGCATCAGAACTGCTATCAGCATTTGCCATTAAGGCATAGTTTACCTCTTCTTCAGATTCTGAGGTGTCTGCCCAGTTTTTCTTCTTTGTGATAAGTGCCTGGCCTTTATCACCTTTTCCTTTCTTGCAATCAGGAGATATGTGGTCTCTTTCACCATAATTGTAGCATTTGACATTTGAGTTGTCTCCTCTGTCACACTTTCCTCCTTTGCCTTCAGTCTTTCTGAACCCTTTTTTGTCAGAACTTCCACCTTTCCTGGAAAACTTCTTACCCTTTCTGAATTTCTTGTAAGCTATCTTTGTGATACCCTTCACCATAAGAGCACACAGTTGCATCATCTCTGCATCAACATCCACTTCAGATAAATTTTCAGGTTCTGAATCATCATCATCAGAATCTGATGACTCTGAATCAGATTGTGTGATGAGAGCCTTTCCTTTTGCCTTCCTAGAGACAATCGGTTTTTCTTCAGTCTTTAAAGCAACTGTCTTAGACTTCCCTCCATGCCTCTTCTTTCTTTGCTCCATCTCAAGTTCATGAGTCTTGAGCATCCCATAGATTTCATCAAGAGACATATCATCAAGTTCATATTTGTCTCTTATTGTAGTAGCTTTCAAATCCCACTTTTCAGGAAGAGCTAGTAGGAATTTCAGATTTGAATCTTCTGTATCATATTCCTTATCCACTAGTGACAGATCATCCAATAGCTTTGTGAATCTGTCATATGTATCAGTTATTGACTCATCAGATTTTGAGTCAAAGTGCTTAGGGGTGTGCACGGTTCGGTTCGGCTCGGTTTTTACCGAAAACCGTTACCGAAATGTGTATGTCGGTTCGGTTCGGTTTCTAGCTATTAACCGAAACCGAACCGTTCGGAACGGTTATTTTCGGTTCGGTTAACCATTTATCGGTTTCGGTTTTTTTCGGTTTTTATTTTTTTAAAAAAAAATAATTAAAAAATAATTATTTAATATAATACTAAGAATATTTATAGACGTTATTTAATATAAATCTAAGAAAATTAATTATTTAGTATAATGTAACAAACAAGTAGCATCGTTAAATGAGGGATTCGTATTGATGAATTAATAGAGCTATAATATGAATGACTATCGAGTAAGGGCAAGTGCAAGTAAATGACTATCATGACCCATGTACAGGCCCAACAACAAAAGGTTTTTAAAATTTCTTATATAAATTTGGAAAGTATCATATACTCATATTTGTATAAAATAGATAAGTAAATAAATATATATTAAATATTTTAAAATAATATTAACGGTTCGGTTTTTCGGTTCGGTTTTAAGGATAAAACCGTAACCGTTACCAAACCGTCCGGTCGGTTCGATTCGGTTACGGGTTTTTTCGGTTTTTATCGGTTTCAGTTTTTTTCGGTGCGGTTTTTCGGTTTTTCGGTCCGGTTTCGGTTTTTCGGTTTTTGTTTGCTCACCCCTAAAAGTGCTCATACTCATGTGTGAGTATTGTCTTCATGTTCTTTTTTATGGCATTGGTTCTGTGACATCTCACTTCCAATGCATCCCATATTTCTTTTGCAATCTTGCATCCAATCACCCTGTTTGACATGATATTGTCAAGTGCACTATGAAGCAAGCGTCTTACTTTTGCATCATTTCCTAGTGAAGAGATGTCTTCAGTGGTGAATTCTCTCTTTTCTTTGGGAATCATCCTCTGTGGCTCATTCTCAGCTGCAAAATAAAGCTTTGTGGGCTTGTGTGGACCATCATAAATTCTGTCTGAATATTCTGGATCTGTAGCTTCCAGAAACATGGCAATCTTCACACTCCATAAAGGGTACTCAGACACCCTGAGCATAGGAACCCTGATGGTTTCATATCTACTGGTGTTTTGAATGGGTTGAACCTTTGCAGGTTCTTGAGGGTCTGGTATTTTTGCTTGATCAGACATGATTGATTATTTGTTTGGATCTTAACTGTTTGTAAGCTTAACGGGTTGACTCTGATACCACTTGATAGACCTCAATGATATTATAGAAGGGGGTTGAATATAGTATCTACAATCAATTCGATTATAAACACAAGTATGTAACAGAAAGCTAGCTTATTTAATATATCAAACTCTGTTACAGTAGGTTTAATCTACTCTCTTAGTGATGTATGATATCACTAAGAGCTGCTAGAGTTACAATAAATAATATTCTCGTGAATGATAACACATATAGTGTAAACCCTAATCTGTGTTTATATACTACATAGTTACAAGATAACTACTAATTGATATGATAATGATTCTATTTCCTAGAATACATCAATCAGAGATTATCTACTGCAGTCCTATAACTGTCCAATTCTTCATGCATATCTTTACTTGTTTAATCAAGACTTTCTCATGTAAATCAGTTGCTTTCCGTATCTGAAGTGTACCCGCACTTAAATCCTGATATAAGTTCTGATTTTCAGTTAAGTTCTGATAATAAGTTCTGAAACTAAACAAATCAGATTAGACATGACATCACAAATATATCTAACATACTATATTAATTTAATTTATTATAATATTCCATTATAATACTTAATAATCTGTATAACAAACATGATAAGTAATTAATTAAGAAATTAAACTATAATTACACATTCTTAAATGATATCAAATAATATCAAATAATATTATATATAATGCAAGTAACAATTATTTTAATAAAAATAAATCTAAGTAAGAATTAACAAATTATTTGTTAATCAGGTTAAAGTCAATCATTTTTTAAAAAACAATTGAAATGGATAAGTTTGAATAAAAAAATTAAAAAGACAATTTCAATTTTTATCATATAAAATAAGAAACACAATTAGATTATATTTAGATATAAATATTACAGGCGTTTTATTTCATTTTGTAAAAGGGAAAAAATACAGATTGTCTTTTAAAAAATTTAGAATACATAATTTTATAAAACATACAAAATAGGAAGAAATATAATAATACTCATAAAAAAATAATCTAATTCAAAATTGAAAAATAAACTATTTAAATAAATTTAAAAGTACCGTGACAAAAAAATGTAAAGTATTGTTTTACAAATTCATTACTAGAACCGAAAAATTACGAAATATTGTCACAAACACGGTTGTCCTTTAAAAAATTTAGAGTACATCAATCCAATAAAACATAAAAACGAGGAAGAAGTATAATAATAATAATAATAATAATATTAATACTAAAATTATTACAATTTAAAGTTAAAATACAAATATAATAAAATATATCTTAATAAAAATATATCTAAGTAAAAATTAACAAGGTATTTGTTAATTAGTTCAAATTAGATCATTTTTTTTTAAAAAAATAGAATGTATAAGTTTGTCTTTTAAAAAATTTAGAGCACATGAATTTTATAAAATTCAAGAAAAAATTATAGTTTATTTTTTAAAAAATTTATAGCACATGGATCCTATAAAACATAAAAATTAGGAAAAAATATAATAATAACAATAATAAAATTATTACAATTCAAAATTGAAATAGCAATCTAATAAAATATATTTAAAAGTACTATAACAATTAAGGGTAAATTATTTTTTTCAAAATCATTACTAGAACCGACAAATTATAAAATATTATTACAAACGCCGAAAGATGCAAATCCAAACAGTTTTCTAATTTTTAATCAAATTCTACAACGTTAAGAATAAATTATATATAAATAAAAAAATTATTATGTAAACATATTGTATGATATGATTAAAATATTCTATTTACAAACTTATAATGTGAAAAAAAATCAAACAATGAAACAAATAAAATAAATTATAACATATATGTTATATTTAGGTTATCAATGTCAAATATAAGAATAGAAAAATAACTAAATATATAAATATAAAAAGTATAATTTTTTGAAAAATATATCATTCATGAAAAATATAAAATTTATTAAGAAAATGAAATTATCTTATTATAAATTAGTTAAATAAAAAATAAATATTTTAAAAAATAAATTATATAAAAAATAATAATCATCTACAAATTAATATGATTAATGCACTTAAATGTCTTCGCAGTGGGCTCAACTTTGCCAAAGGCCACAAGGCACGAGCAGCCCACTTATATAACGATCAATAAGTCTTCTTTTCTCATCTTTATGACTCTTGTGTTTTGTTTGTTAGTCTAATAATTGTACACACGATTAACCTACGTATATTTAGTAAAAAAATAACCAACGTATATGGAAATGATAATTAGGTCCAAGACTTGTAGTTTGGTTCTTTGAACGGTATAACAATTTATTAAGGTTGTACTTGTAATTTGTACTAGCCTATTACACGTGCGATGCATGGATTGTTTTTAACACTTGATTGAATTTTAATAATATAACAATATCTTAAAATTATTATATTTTGATATATAGTTTCAATAGTTGAAAAATAAATTCAAAAACATAATAAGTTATAATAATAAATGTTTTGTGATAATTTGAGACGACTGAAAATAAATAATATAATATAATATGTTGTTCACGGGACTCGGACCCTGAACCTCTAGAAATTGTTAAAATAAAGAATATAAAAGTTCAAATATAATAAGCTGTTGACGGGATTCGAACCCTGAATCTATGAGAGCAATTTAAATATTAATATAATAATATTTTATTATTGCAACTAACGGTTCTCATCTATCTGACTTTAGATCTGACGGCTGTTATTTGTTGTACCAAACAACTGTACCGAGTAACTGATTACCAAATAGAGGGTGTTCTGCTTATAATAATATAGTATAGATAGATATAGATATAACAAAAACAAAATGTAAATAAAAGTGGTTAAAAATACTCATTTTACAAATCAATTAAAATAATTTTAGTTTATCATGATTTATACTATAAAAATTTCAATTCAAATTCGTGCTTAAAATAGATATGAAATTAAATAATGTATTCTGGATTCGTTCCCTTTTTACTAGGAAATATTATAGTATATATTTTTTTTAGAGAAAAAGAGTGAGCACTTTCTCATTTTTTCACAAATATCATTTCACGGCGGAAATCAGAAAATAAACCAATTATTTATGTTCTCTCTATTATTAAATAACTGGAGTTGACTTTTTAACACATATTTTTAAGAGTTTTTTCATCACACACTTTTGGTATAATTAAAAATTAATTATTTTTACTTTTTCTTTTCAAAACAAAATATCAATTCAATAATTTTTTGCAAGAACCTCTTTTTAATTATAATTATTAAACAAAATATTAATTCATAACAAATTTATTAATATTCTGATTCCTATATTTACCAGTATCATTTGAATTTGTTCAAAACAACCAGCTAAGCCATTTAGAATAAAGCAGGAAGATAATCCATTGGTGATTCAGGTGAGTCCATTGAAAAATCAATACTCCCTTCTTCCAAAAAACCGTTTTCTATATGTGTTGAACACGTTTGTCAATGCACACTTTTAATTGTTAATATTTTTAATTTTCTATTAATATTAAATATAAAAACTTTATTGTATTAAAGTACTAATAAATACGAATCCAAAAAGATCAATTATGATTATATTTGATATTATAGATTATAGGTAAATTAATAGTCAATCATTTAAAGTAAACACTAAAAAAGTCAAAAAAAAAATGTTTAACGGGACCGGGAGCGAGGGAGTAGCATTAATAATGATTGGCTACAAGTAATTCTATGATTACAAGTGAGTGAGTGTCAATAACAGAAGGAACAAGGTGCACGACTGGGAATGAGATCCATGTATAATCTAAACCCAATGGACAATAGAATATGAGATCACGTGGACATGGTCCACTGGAATTGGACATTGTAAGAATTTTGTAGCATTAAAAATTATTAATAAATCAATAATATATCCGTTTTTTTTCCTTCTCTCCCACGTGATTTCCTCTCTAACACCCACGCTCTGATTACCCCACTTGTACCCTCATCTCTATCATTTGAAGATGTTGATGTCATCTCACCTTGCAGGTAATATGGTCATAATCAATTAGAGAGGTCCTCCACATATTATTTACCAATGATTTATTTTTAATTTTATATCAAATAAATTTATGAATGGTACATAATGTTATAATACTAAGCTATAAATGTTGAATTATTTAGACACATGCATCACTAAAAAATAAAAATGTCTTTCCACTCCACAACAAGGATAATGTGTTTATAGGTTTATACTTTGTTGGGAAATGAAGAGAGTTTAGAATATATTACATTAAGTATAATATAACTTAAATTTAATTTGAAGTTCTAGAAATGACACCTAAAAGAAATTTAGTTTTCTAAATTGACCTCGAATAGTTAATGTTACGGAAGACTAAACACTTTCTAAAGAAAGTATTATACTTCATATTTACATAATCAACAAATAATGTGATTGGTGACCTATATATTATAAATATTTTTAAAATTTAAAATAATTCTTTTTTGCAGAGCTGTATTTGGTTTTTATAAACTTATTAGATTTTTTGACAATTATATCATTCAATGTGCAACACTAGATTTCCTTAAAATTTACATTACATATTACGCATCATTTGTTGATAACCAGTTGAACATTTAAACTTGATTCAGTAGATGAGCATATGCTAATGAAGACACTAGACACAACCTAACTACAAGTGTCACCCAACAACATAAAATAAAAGAAATCTACGTCCATACAATAAATAAAGCTGCTGCTGAATTTAATAACAAATAATATCTTACAAGATACACATACTTATTGGCAAACCCTAACAACCAATTAAAAAGTATAATATTTTGTTAACTAGATTTGATTGGATTAAAAAAACAATTATGTGTGTATTATACTTTTTGCATGTACTTTAAGGGTCGGTTTGGTCACCACCTTGTAACAGGGTTATTAGTTATTAACTTATAACCCGGGGGAAATTCAAAAATGAACTAAAAATCCAATTTGGGATAGATTGATCATTACTGTTCACTCATTCAAATTTGAATCACTTGATTTAATATTAAATAATAGTTTTGTTATTTGTAGTTTATGATATTTTAAATTAATTTTTGATTTTTTTGTTATATACTCTCTCTGTCTCATTCATTTCTCTACACTTTTCTTTTGGATGTCTCATTCAATTATATACATTTCAAAATTACCAAAAATAGTAATAATTTAATAATATAAAAATCAACCACATCCACTAGTTTCTCACACTACACTCACTTTATTCATTAAATATTGATTGTACCACAACTTTACTCAACTTTATATTTTTTCACACTAAATTACAATTTTTCTTTCTCTCTCACTACCTTACCAAAACTAATATTATTTTAATGAATTTATTGTCCTCCGTGCCCAAACCATTTGTATATAAATGGTTGGGACGGAGTCATTGTTGTAAAAATCGGGAATCGAGGAAGATCGGTCGAACTACCGATTTAGGATTAATTGAAAATCGGGGATTAATCGGAAGGATTAATCGGGGTAAAAATCGGATGTATTATAATATTAAATTATATTTAATATATTATTATGATTATATTAGTTATTTATTAAAAAATATATATTTATTATATCATAATTTATATAATTATTCATATTTAAATTAATATAGTATTTTAATTTTAATAAATAATTATATATACTGCAATAAAGAAAAATTCGTAAAAATAAATCAGATTTCAAAGATCGAATCGGTCAGATACTTTGTAGGGGATTAATCCGGGATTTTTTTAAAAATCGGGGATTTTTAGAACACTGGACGGATAGAGTAATTAATAACAGAATATAATTAATAGTTATCAAAATTTATTTTTAAAATAAAAAATAAAGAGACACATATTGCACTTATTGATGCATTAATTGAGTATTTGTGGGAAGAATATACTGATCCGAAAATTATTGTGTATCAATAATATTTTGTATATTAATTATTGCAACGAATATGTTTTTCGTGAATTAAATGCACAATTTTAATATTTTTATGTGTATTGTTTTTTATATTAATTAATGTATGAAATGTTATATAAATTGTTAATAAAAATTAAAAGATAAATTTAAGATCAAATTGTTTAATATGATATTTATATATTATTATATGTAAAAAACAATTTAGATCAAATATTTGGATCACACTATTGGAGTTGGTCAGAAATTTAGATCAGTATTTGGATTGGTTGATGATCCAAATTTGGATTTTTGGATAACAACTGTTGAAGATGGCCTAAGTACTTATGGACGAATTTTTGTCGGTACAACTTATAAGTCGAATTTAAAACTTATAAGTTGTTAAGTTGAATGTTAGTAACGACTTATTTTTTCTCAACTTACTGTGATTTTGCGTTTTTTATTAACTTTAATTTTAAAATATATGTTTTGAAATATTAATTTAATATAAAATTTACAAATTAAGATAATTTATATCTAAAAACTATTTACTTTAGTTCATTTAAGTTAAAAAAATATGACTTATAAATAAAAATCTTCAAACACTTAGGGCCTGATTGGCCACTCCCGATTAAGTAACTTATTGGCTTATAAGCCAATAAGTACTTATCGACGAGTGTTTGTCGACCCAACTTATAAGTTAAATTTACAACTTATAAGATGATAAGTTGAATGTTAGCAACGACGTACTTTTTCTCAACTTATTTTTGATTTTTAGTTTTTTTATTAATTATTGTTTTAAAATTTATGTTTTTACATGTCTTTCTAATTTAAAATTTACGAATTAAGATAATTATATTTAAAATTTATTTATTTTAGCTCAGTCAAGTAAAAAATATTCTGATATTTAAACAAACACTTATTTAACTTATAACTATTTATCTATTTATCACTTATAAGTCCCTTATTCATTTTAAGTTATAAGTTATTTATTTTAAGATTTTCCAAACGGGCACTTATATTACTTATAAGTATTCATGTGTTTATAATTTATAAGTTACTTATTCATTCTAAATATAGTTACATATTTTAATATTTTCCAAACGGATACTAAATATGTAAAATATAATTTCATAACTTTTCTAACGAAAAAAAAGTAATAAAAAAATCTGAAATTTTATCGTCTACATGTACTAAAATGCTGGTAGAAAATAGAGAGGACAACAAAATCCGGATGGAACAATTACGTCCACCGTTAAGGGGTTATCATGTGTTATCAAAAATTGAATACGTGATTATTTTGAAATTTATATAAGAATAAGTTATATTTAAAAGAGAGAAAAATGTTAGATATTCAAAATTAATAATAAATTATACTTAAAAGAAATAGAAATGTTAGATATATAAAATTAAATCATACGATTATCAAATTCTTACGATTATCAAATTCTTACGTGAGAATAATCGTGATATAATTAAATAAGATAATCTCATGTAATCACATCAATTTTTTTATAAATTACATTATCACATCATCCTATCATATTATATGAAAAAAATGTACTTAATTTAGACCCTCTAATATTACTCTACTTAAAAATTAAATATATAACGGGTTACTGGGGAATATAATTGCAATCAAATTGTCAAGTTCAATCCAAGATCGCCAACCTGATGTACAACAGTACAAGTAATTACAAGCTCCATCTCATACCATATAGTCCTTCCTCCTGCTCGAAACTTGTCTAGTAGAATCCGATTCGGCTGATTTTAGTTAAAAGAGCCGATTTCGGGGAAGGACTCTTGTTCATTTAAGTAAGCGAGTCAAATCGATTTATGAAATTAAATGAGCCAAATTCGAGTAAAAATTTAGATTCGATTAGGTATATAATTAAACGAGTCGGCTCGTTTGATTTGTTAAAATTATCACATTTATCTAAACGAGACAGCTCGATTCATGAAATTAAAGGAATGGACTTAGACAAAAATTTAGACTCAACTAATTAAACAAATCGACCCCATTTAACTTGATTAAACTCAGCTCATATTATGTAGGGGTGTACGCGGTTCGGATCGGATCGGTTTTGGGGTAAAAGTCGAACCAAACCGCGAAGAGCGGTTTTAAAAAATTGTCATCCGCAACCGCAATCGAACCAAACCGCGAAGAGCGGTTTTAAAAAATTGTCATCTGCAACCGCAAATGCGGTTGCGGTTAACCGCGTCATTTGCGGTTATTGCGGATCGGTTTGCGGTTCAACCACTTATTTTAAAATAATTAATAATTTGCAAAAAAATAAATTCGGAATATTAATAAATTGAAATTTAAGTTACTTGATAAATTATATTCAAAAATAAAATATAAACTAATGCTCCGTGTGGAGTAAAGATATTAAAAACATACAAAAATGTGGAGGCGAGAGAAAAAAAAAGGATAAAAAAAATTACATGTTGATTATATTTTTCATTTGTTTGGTTATATATCTTATAATGATTATGATTGTGAATCTTATGAACGAAGTCTTAACATTAACCTAATATTAGTTGATAAATGTGTATACTTATTAATTTATATGATATTAACTATATTTTTGGAAATATATTTTATTATAAATATATGTTGCGAGTTGCGGTTGCGGTTGCGATTTTGCGATTTTCAAGAATTTAAAACCGCATCCAAACCGCGAATGAGCGGTTTTTAAAATTTAAATCCACAACCAACTTGCATTTCGCGATTATCCGCAAATGCGGTTCGGTTGCGAGCGGTTGGGCGGTTTATCCGTGAAGTCCTAATATTATGCCTATTTCCAAATTGGACACCAGGTACAAGCCTACATTGTATAGATGGTTAAGATATACATACATACATACAATGTGTATAAATGTGAGAAATTGTAGTGTATCCGAATATAAGATGGGCCTGCATGCACATTCCATGGTACAACAAGTAGGAAGAGGAATATAATACTATAAAACTGAGTGTACAGGAAAAGTAATGATATGTAAAGGACAATCGATAAGGTTGAAGCAGATGATATGATTGTTGGACCATATATCATATGCACCCTGGCTCCATCCCCCCCTTGTTGTGTACTAGTCATTAGTCATTAGTCAAGTCCCCCTAACTTATTATTTCCCAATTATTAATTGCGTCTGCTTTCTGCATCCTCCCCCACGCTCGTGTCCTTTGCAATGCATACCCCTCCTTTAACTTTCCCTCTGTGTATAGATGTGAAATATGTAACGATTGGTGTAAATAATTATACAAACATTATCCACGGGAAAAAATATCCCACTGAAAAATGTAAAAGAGGGAATAAATGGTGAAAAATGAAGAGAAAAAAACAGGAAAGAATGGTAGAAGAAGAGAGGGGAGTGAAGTGTTAGAAAGCGATAAATTTGTCGGAGAATCTGGAAGCCCTCGTGGGAATGGGGTTGGAAAGATTTTGTATTGATTTGGGAAGGAGAAGGACCCCCCCCCCCACCCCCTCCCTCTTGTTCATTGAAATGATGGAGGTCTCTGTCTTCCTGTTCTTTCATCCAATCATCTCTTTCTTATCCCCCCCCCCTTTATTTACTTCTTATTATGTTTGTCCACACCGGATGGAGCCGCCCCCCACCGGCTCACCCTCTCGGGGACGGAACCAGGATTGTAAATTAGTCGAATTTAAGTTAATCTTTTTTATTAAATTCTTTTAATTAATATTCTTGTATTTTTTTAAATTTATATATATGTATTTATCTATTTTTTAAAAACATATTTGAGCCATGCCACTTCCTATTTGATTCGTTAATAAAAAAAACATATATATGGTTATATATCAAATTTATAAAAAAAAGTTGGCTAGAACGAGATAAGTTCCAAATTGATTTGTCAAAAAATATATACTTACATGTCTTTATCGATTAAAAAGTTTGGGATCGAACTTAAATTTGATCGAGCTTTTAGTTTCAAACTCGATTCTCGATTCTTAAATAGTTTGCTAGACTCGAGTTCGATTCGGTAACTCGAATCGATTTTACCAAGTATTGATAAAAACTCGAAATATGATTAATTTTTCTCGAGTTCGATTTGATTTAATATAAAAAAATATAAATAAAATATTTAATATATATATATATATTTATATTTATAACTATACAAATTAAAAAAATAGAGGTTTAATAAGGTTTACGAACCTTAGAAATCAAGAGTAATTTGAATCTCAAACTCGATTTTATAAAAAAAATTTAAAAAATTAGAGCTCGATCTCAACTTAATAATTATTAAATTAAATTTAAATATTTTACGAGTCGAATTAGAATAGTTCAACGAAATATTTATATACCCGGACCCCTTCTGCAAACTCCGTATTGATGATATGATCACACTAGATCGAATCTTACTTAAAATCATGTTTCTTTTAATATGACCGTAACGTTTCCACTCATACAATTAATCCTTCTCTTGACTTTGCAACATAACTTAAACAAGAGTAAATGCAGAGTCTCGAAACTGATTTATACTAGTCAACTGCAATTATTCAGATGTTTAACATTATTAAACGCAAAAATTGACTGTTTGCCAATTCAAATCATAGTTAATTCTGTTTCTTGTGTTTTTTAAGTAATTTTTATTTTAAAGACAACACTTTTTTTTGATAAATTTGATTTATAATCTTATAAATACATATTTGTTCTCATAAAATTTTCGGGAAAACAAGAATCGAATGCATAATTTAAAATGATAGAGGATAAACTTTTAATCACTTGAAATATTTAAGTGTGATTTTAAAGACAGACACTTTGAATGTATAGAGTAAGTAACAGATTAAATTAATAAAAAAAAGGAGAAATTAAATGAAAAGGAGGTGGTTGCACAAGTGCCAGTATGAATGCATGGTAGCTGATTATTGGTAACCCCCTGACAACATACTCATATTGTCGCTTCCAAAGAAAGTTTTACTCTTCTAAACACCCCTCTATATGCCCCTTCTTATATAGCCCCTTCCCAGTCTTCCACCCCATTACCAACCCATTGCCTCTCTCTCCCTCTCTCTCTCTCTCTCTCTGTCTCTCTCCCAAGAATGGTGCAACAAAAAGATGAGTTGGGGTTGAGTCTGAGCTTGAGTTTCCCAGGGTCTTCTTCCCATCACCAACCCAACAACAACAACATGAACAATAATAATCACAATCACATGGCTCATGCTTCAACACCACTTGAGTTAAATCTCATGCCTTCTAACACCACCATCACTTGGACTCATCCTGCTTCTTATGGTAATTTTACTTTTACTCCCTCTACCTTTCTCTTACATACTGTTCCTATTTTTTCACATATCATCAACATCTAAAATTTTACTTTCTGATCAACTCTTTTTTACTGTACCTTCTTTTCTGATTTACCTCTTTCATTTCAGTTAATTATGTTTCTTTTGCATTTCACACATGTTTATTAGATATTTAGATTTAAGATCAACTCAAGACTACTGCTTTAAGCACACAACCACACTGTATTTTAGTACTTCACCCATGCAACTCCTTTTATAATATAACATCTTACATAATTTTTTTAAAATAATCAATTAATTAAGTTGCACATCACAGCATCACTGTATCTAAATATCCTGCTATACAAAAACCTACACTAAAACCTCTACAATTCACTAGTTTCAGAATCAGAAAATTTGAAAAATTTATTGAGATTTTAAAATAACGATGTTAGAAATACACTGCATATATTATGTTTGAGACCGGAAATAAAGTTACTGTTTATGTATCAAGGTTTTACTTGTACAAGTTGTACTTATTTATATTTGTGAGTTTTTTTATGTGTGTATAGATCGGAAAATGGAGACATGCAGAGTAGACAGAAGATCTTTCTTGACGGGAATAGACGTGAACCGGGCACCGGCCACAACGGTGGACTTGGAAGAAGAAAATGGAGTGTCCTCGCCAAACAGCACAATATCTAGCTTGAGTGGTAATAAAAGGAGTGTTATTAATGAAAGATCTGAGCTAGCTAATGGTGATGAAATTCTTGAATTTTCGAGAAGTGACGATGAAGACGGAGACAATTCCAGGAAGAAGCTGAGGTTAACTAAAGATCAGTCTGCTATTCTTGAGGAGAGCTTCAAAGAACACAACACTCTTAACCCTGTAAGTATTTTTTACTGTCACAATTTTTTAACTGACCATGTTTAGCAATTAGTATATGTTATTAGCTAGTCTTTGTTGATTGATAGTTAATTCAAAAGCAATTCATTAGTAAATTTACATGCAGTGATAGCAACTTTTTGTTTTTTGCAAGAAGAAAAAATGGATAAAAAATATTTAGATATTTGATGGATTCTATACATTGAATTATACTAATACTGAAGGCCCTTCAGGGAGATATAGAGTTAAAGAATTAATAATTTACCGCATAATAGTTTGGAATTCATTTTGAGAATTCTAGATTAGCTTATAAGTGTGCTTTAATAAATTGTTATTAGACAAAATAACCAATTTTTTTTTTCACTTGAAAGCCATTTTGCCAAACCGGCCGTTAGTAATAATGACAAATATTGCTTTGTTAGTGTTTTGGTTTATTTTGAAATTTTGAGTGCTATTATTTGTCCTACTCCAACATGTGATGCCTTGTAAATTGTAATGATGTTGAGCTTTCCCTTGGATAAATTTAGTAACAATTTGAGAACATCCCCTTATAATTTTAATTTGATTGGAAATGTTGAATTTATACAAGGGCTTGTAAATTAGAATGGTAATTTTATTAATGGTTTGGGTGTTTTTTATATGCAGAAGCAAAAGATTGCTTTGGCTAAGCGCCTAGGCCTGAGACCTCGGCAAGTGGAGGTCTGGTTTCAGAACAGGAGGGCAAGGTGATATTTTTTATTTCATTGTTAGGGATAACTATTATGTGTGTTACAGTTATAAATTTTATATGTAAATGAAGAATTGGAGAACATTATCTTTTGCCAATGCCTCAACTTTCATGTGGGTGGGCGTTACAATTCTAGTGAAAATTTTCTTGTCGTGTATAGGATATGTGCATAAATTTTGTAGGTAGTCGAGAAATTAAAGGGTCCGTGACGTTTAAAGCCGCTTTTCCTGGTTGGAAAACAGCGCCATCTTGTATTTTTCCGTAGACCAGAAAGTATAGTATAGGGTCACGACGGTTACAAGCCCCTTTTTCAAGGCGTGATCATGGCTTATTTTGTACTTACGGTAATCGACAAGAAGAATAAAGAAATCAAAATAAAGAGTTTTTCAAAAGCGGAAAGTTAAATTTATGACGCATGATCTTTGGCAGGATATATAATTTTTTTTAATTATTGTATTTATGTTAAATTTATGTAACATGGGGATAGTATATTTTTATTTTTAAGCACAAGTCAACATATATGTGTTGTTGAATCAGCAGTTACCCTTGTAGTACTAGATTAATCTGAGGACTTAAGTATGTTTCATTGTTTTCTGTTTTCTTTTGTGTTCAAGTAGTTAAGATGAATGCCCTAAATGACAATTAGGTAGCAGATGCATGAATATGTGAGAGTTCATTTCTTTAGTTTGATCTTTATAATCAAGTAGACATCATAGATTAGCTTAATTAACTCCGTAGATGTAAAATTTGGTTATATGCAGAACAAAATTGAAGCAAACAGAGGTCGACTGTGAGTTCCTGAAAAGATGTTGCCAGAGTCTGACGGAGGAGAACAGGAAGTTGCAAAAGGAGGTGCAAGAACTAAGGGCACTAAAATCATCCCCTCAGTTCTACATGCAAATGACACCTCCTACAACCCTTACAATGTGCCCGTCATGCGAGCGTGTTGCTGGCCCCAAATCAGCTACTACATCTTCGCTTGGACCAACAATAACAAATGCTGAGCCTCTTCGTTCTCACCCAATGAATGCAAATCACCATCGTCTCCCTTTCAACCCATGGGCATCGCCACACAGGCCATTGGATGGCCTTCATCCTCGGTCGTGAGATTGAATTGGCTCCAAGGGCTTGGCTGACAATCTACCTCATATCGCGGGGTTGAATGAATCAGAGACCATTTCTATCATTAGAGTACTCATACAACCTAATGGAATATGCAAATGAAGTTAGAAATCTCAGTTATCAGTGTCATGTATATATGTCTAGCTATAAGGTCCAAGATTTGGTTGTTGCTCAAAATATTTTGTTTAATTAGGATTTCATCCTCTTTGTCAGCGACTATAATGTAGTTTTACTAGTATAAGTTTAAGTCTCTACTACTAATTGTTATCATAGATCAAGAGAGGCTGTTTGGAAGCTAGAGAAGAGATATTTCAATGTAAATTGAGCTAATAGTCTTTTGGTATTATCATCATCTTCAGAAAATGTGCTCCTTGTTATTTTTGCAGTTTCTAAAAGAAATTTGTCAGAAAACAGATAATTTCCATTCAAGATTTGGGTTCTGCATTGTTTATCGGACTTTGACAAATTGTATGCAATTTTCTAAGTCTCCTTGGAAAAAAGATGATGATTATGCTTTTACCAATGCCAAGGATATAATATATTAAAGGTGACGAGCAAAAGCTGGTGGAAATTTATGAAGATAAACTTGGTTTGAATGATGAGGGTGCTGTGTTTCCTGTAAGCTAGCCTCCTTGACTTTGACAAAAAAAAAAGATTTGATAGTTCTGTTTATGATTGTTTTTTATTGACATTTACTCAAATTTTGGTTTGGCAGTAGTGAGTAGACTACTGTAATTCACAGCTATTACTTGCTCAAATAAGCTTTAGCTTCAGATTTCAGACTAGTCTATAATTTAGACTCCGGACTTGACATCTTGCTTCTTAAATTAAGCTTGGATTTGATTGGATTCTTGTTTTTACGTAGTCTTAAATTAATTATGTGCCATGACTTTTACACGTATTTTTAAGATGCATTATATAGATAACTCCGTTATTTATTTTTCAAAAAAATTAACGAAATTATACGATAAATATACCTTAAATTTCGTGAAAAAGTCCTAGAGTAGTTCTTTATCCTTTCAAATATATTAAAAAATACACATGTTGGTTAAGAAGCCCGAGTTTTTTTGAGGGTTAAATGACATTTTGGTCACTCAACTGACCGAAAACTTGCAGTTGAGTCACCCAACTCAAAAAACTTTCAGTTACATCATTTTACTATTAAAAATTTTCATCCAGGTCACTCGCCGTTACATTCCGTTAAAAACTTGACGGAATGTTGACTAAGATTGGTGACTTGGCTTAAATAAATTCACCGTGGCATGTACAGTCAGCTGATGCGGTATTTTGGTCACTCAACTGACTTGAAACTTGTAATTTGGTCATCAAATTGAAAAAAATTCATTTATACCACTGACCAATATGTCCATTAAAATTGAAAGGAAAACTGATCGAACTGATCTCCTACAACAACGTTAAGGGCCCTCATATCACACCCTTTTACAACAAATACACAGATAATCAGCAATGATTTTACTCACAGACGTTAGGGGTGCACATGGGTCGGGCTGGCCACGTTAAATGTATTTTAACAACTCGACCAAAGTTTGAAATTTTATAACCCGACCCATAAAAATAAAAATGCAACTTGATTCTACCATTTGTTCGTCAGTTTGGATCGGTTTGAATTGAGTTGAACGGGTTATTAAAAGACATTTAAAATAAATAATTGTTAAAGAAATGTATTTATGATAAGAGAATATCGTGCAAACATACGAGTTCAAAAAATAAATCACTTTACGAGTCATTATAGAACAATTTTGAGATTTTGAAATAAAATTTCAATAAAAATTTCGAGAACAATTTTCAAAATTTTGAAACTTTTTGAAATATTTTGAGATTTGTAACAACTTTAATATGTGAATTGAACAACATATTAATACATTTATTTATTGCATTTATATGTTCCAAAATTTTGTAAAAGAGAAAAAAGTGGTTGTAGCAGAGCTCTTCGTTCAGTTTTTTTTTAGTTTTTAATGGATGTAATGGTCAATAACTTGAATGATTTTTTTTTTGTTTGATGACCAAGTTGCATGTTTTGAGCCAGTTGAGTGACCAAAACGCCGCTCCTTCTGACTATACATGTCATGATAGATTTATTTAAGCCAATTTACCAAGTTTAGTCAGCATTCTGTTAATATTTTAACGGAATGTAACGACGAGTGACCTGGATGAAAAGTTTTAAGAATAAAATGATGTGATTGTAAGTTTTTTGAGTTGGATGACGTAACTGCAAGTTTCCGGTCAATTGAGTGACCCAAACGCCATTTAACCCGTTTTTTTTACTGTGGTGATGAATTCAGGTACATTTCTTTGGTGAAATATTGAAGAAGTTTTTTGACATATTTTTACCGATTTTTATGTCCATAGTTCAACCTGCTGAGCCTGTTGCAAGAATATCGTAGTTACCCTTCTCCGAACAAAAACGTCTGAGATATAGAAACTTCCAAGTACGATAATACTAAATATTTTCGTTCTCATAATTGAACGTCAAAAGAAGATACTGTAAGGTGGCTAGACAGTGTGCCGAAGAGGATTTCTACTAGATCTGTAACTAATTTCTTTAATATATATACAAATTAAACTTTTGATTAAAAAAATTATCATGCCCATACGCATCAAATTAACATACAATTATATAAGTAAAAAACACAATGACATTGTTTGTCCACGCATCTTTACCAAATTAGTTATGTATAGCAATTTAAATCGTGAACCTGAGCTTTAGAAATTGTTGTAGAAGGTGAGGTAATATGATGACTGATTGTTCGAATTTCCAGCAGTTCATAAATTGATGTTTGCAGTTAATAGGCAGTAACCTGTGAAATGATGATCCCTCTCACAATGCTTGCTTCAACCGCTGGTGCATTTTAGTTTTCTTTTTGGTCCTTGTCACTACACTTTGAATTGATGCTTCCTCTTCTTCCAAGTAAGGGACGATGTACTTTTTCATGTCCTCGTAAGAAATCGCGAGATGATTTCCTGACACGCTAATGTATTTAACCCTGCCGGCTTCATCCAGCGCTCTCAAACCAATCCAATCCTCTTCATAGAGCTTGGTCTGCAGAAGGTCAAGACATGTTTAAAACCAAATCTTTTCCCCATAAAAAAAGTTCATGTGCTAAATATATGGTCTTACAGTAAAGTTGACTTCAAAATTTACATTATTGTTTCCAATTTTGATGTCTATCAGATGTGCTTCTTTAGGTGATTTTTATGAGTGGGAAACAAGCTAAAGAATTTTTTTTTTTCGAATATCTAAATAGGTCAACAACACTAATGTGACACCTCTGCACTCTGAGAAAGAGAGGTAACCATTGGGTTGAGAACATTATAGTAATGATACCTGCTGTGGAGGCAAGACTGGCTTGAATGCGCCATCCGGATAATACCCAAACCAGGCAGTTTCCTTTGGAATCAACACAGTGTCGTCTTCATGCTTTTCATGTACAATGATAGGAAAAATTATATGAGATACAGAGGCAAATTTTGAAGAAAATGATCAAAGAATAAATAGTTGATAACAAAAGGGACAGGACCAAAATACCATAATTAACACCAAATTCTGTAAGCTCATGAACCTTTCCTTGTAAGTAGAGTTCCTCTCATCAGGCAGTTCATTATTAAGCCTTGGCAAAAAGTTACAGTGCTCCAAGTATTCAGGAATATTCTACAAATTTGAATCACGAGGTAGTAATCAAATTAAACCTATGTTTCAACAAGTAACATTTACAGCTATTGATCTTATAGTATATATAGGAGAAATTTACTAGTTCAACAAGAGAGTATGCCAAGTCAGCTAGGTCTAGACCATTCACACTTGCATGGGATTTTAGGAGATACCACTAAGCCCCCGACTGGGGACTCAACACCTCTTGGTATAGCGGTATCTTCCTTGCTCCCTTTACGGGAAATCCAGGGTTTTGTCAAAGACGGTGGGTGTTAGAAGCCAAAAAAAAAAATCCCCTGACTGTAGGGTAAACTCTGTAACTGGATGTTTTGTTTAAACTCATATTACTGGTGCAAAAATTTTAGGTACCGTGTGATGCCTAGTAATATAAATATGTAACATCATGCTGTGTGGCAAACCTGTTTGACTTGGGTTGGGTATAAAGCTCTGGAAACATATTACTTACATTTGGTAGTTTAAGGTAACCAGCAGGAGCCAAGTGTGCCTGCAAAAATAAATCAAGTTCAAAACTTGGCAATCCTTGCCCATTAAAATTGACTCGGAGAAAATAATGACCTAGAGGAAACAAAAAGCTATATTGATGTACTCTCTTTACATTGCTGAGGAATATCTTAAAAATCATAAACACCAATTTTACAGAGCAAATTAATACAAAACTAGATAAAAAGCAGATAGCTGTTTACTTGCACATAGTCGCTGTAGACCTCTGATTTGATCAAGTTGTCAGCCAAGATACAGAATATACCAGTCTGCCAAAGCAGAAAACAAGTTCAAACAAATATGTCAATATCATTTAAAAATAAAACCTATATGATTCAAAACCATAATGGTTAAGTTTCAACTTTAATGAATCGCATATAATTGACAGATGGTCAGATAATTGTCCCAAAACTGCAATCTATATGTTATTTAGATCATTTGATCACCTTTGCTAGAGGTTATTATTACAATGAGCAAGAATAACTTTACCTGAAACTTAGCAATCAAACTTGACTTGTTTAAAAAGTTAAAATAAATCACTTTTAAACGCCAATTCAGCTATAACGCTATATACCTCATGTGATCGTTGACAAAATTACAAAAGAAGGCATATAACGCCAACCAAACAACATTTCTTTAATATAAAATTCTAATGGCTGTTCTATTCTAATTTGGTGATTCTGTGGTCTGTTTGTTAACTTCTCTGCTTTAGATTTAAAATGAATCTCAGACTAAGCACACAAGCAATCACCCAGAAACATTTCTATCAAGGTAAAAAATTTCAAATGCAGAGAATGAGAGTGTCTTCTTGCAAGTATTTGCTTCAGTAGCGAGCACACATAAAATCCCCATGTTTGCAGTTACTGGTCTTAGCAATGAAATTTTTATCTCAAATTCCATTTTCTGAGCATAACATAGATCTTTCTTTCTTCTTAATTAGGGGCAGGGAAGGAGAAAGTATTTGCTTCAGCAGTGTGCAAACAAGAAATCACCTCACATGTTATTCTCTATTTGTAATAAATATGATCTTTCCATGGCAATGTGAGAAGAGAGCACTTACACCACAAAGTGGAACAGAAGCAGTACCAGCATGAGGCCCTCCCAAAGATATCAGATTTTTAACCTGTTTTTTCATAATTAATTATGCTCACTAAAAAAAATATATTCAAGGTGACCTTTATGGCTATCTGACATTAAACAAAGATCAATGTCATCCAGCATTAGGCAAGCAAATAGAGAAATAAGGATACATCAAAATTAAGAATTTTTATTCATAATACAGAATGCTGTGCAGGATTTAAGCAACACAGCAGAGGTACGGTCCTTACAGCGGGTCCCCCGTCACAAAATTCCACAACAGCTCGACCTATCAAATTACCCTGTATAAAATAAGAAGATAACAAAGAATGATAATCTTTCAGAAGTTCAATATAATAGTTTAAAGTTATTTAGGCATTCAAAACAAAAACTTTTGTTAATTAAACACAAAGATAATTAAAGCCATGGACCCATGAATATGCATTATGAAAATTGCACAGAGATATAAGTACTAAAATTTCTCAAACTTGATTTTTTAAAGTGTTGCAGAAAGCTCACTGGACTATTTTCTGTGTGCATGTAGATTCAAATAGGATTTAAAAGAGTTATCATTATGAAATGATACTACCCAAGTAAGAGAATATCAAAATGATTTCTTTATTATTTTTTCTGTGATATGACTGGAATGAATACAACATAGAGGGAACAATACGTCCAACCATCATTAAGGTAGAGAGGAATTAAAACATTTCATGCAAGGAAGGGCGCCAATCATAGTCGTAGATATACCACAAAAAGCACATTGAGGCGGATAGGCCCATAACGAGGCAAGAACCTACTATATAGAAAAATGTGATATACATAACATTTGTATTTCTGTAATATACTTAAATGCCTTGATGTTAGATGGGCACTTCCCTTCACATGAAAACAAGAATTACAGAGGGAAACTAAATCGAAAAAAGAAGAGAGAAACGGTATATATATGTCAGGATAAGAACTATAGTGAAATGCATTAAAATTGCTGTAGTAGCTTAAGTAATGCAGTAGTAGTAAGAGTCAGGGTTCATTAAGGGTAGACTAGTCTATTTAGCTATTTCTGTTTGTGTGCTGCACTATAAATACCAGTTGTAACTTTCAGTTGTGGTTATGATTTGAATATATGGAAAATGGCATTTGCCACCAAATCTCCCTCTCTCTACTTTCTCTCTCTAAAACCTATCTTCTTCTACAAGTTTCTCTCTCATTTCTCTCTGATCTCTCTGTTCTCTGTCTAATCTCTCTATTTCTGCTCTATCTTAGCTTAATCTAGCTGCTTTCTTACTCTATAAAACAAAAAACACCAAAAATAGTTCAAAATTAGGTCAGAAACATACTAGTTCCTGACAATATATAATAACGGTTTTACTAAGAAAGCTATTAGTCAATCTAGATTATAATAACCACACAGCCATCCTAATTTTCAGGAAAGTAGAAATCCGAATTAAACAAAAGATTAAGCACCGGCATTAATTCACTAAAAAGTTCATCACTGAGATTATATATATATGAATCATTACCAAAATATCAAAGATTTTAAGAGGAAGGAACATTGTTCAATTCTGATTCACAAAACAAAATACAGGATTTGAGATCAAAACAAATTCATTGATTATCTAAACCCTTGCTGATATCTTGATGCAGAACAAGGTTTATCATAGTTTCAATATTATTAGCCTATTGTAATTAAGAACAATTCTAACATTTAAGAAATGTAAAATAATATTTTGAATCCATTATCCATATATGATATTAATTATTATCCATATATGATATTAATTATTATCCATAAATGATAATAATTATTATCATTTCATAACCATGTACTGTTCTGCATCATGCCTACCCTAAGTCTCTTATTGTAACACTTGCAACATAATCATACATCTCATGTAGTGACATGTTTACAAACTTTTTAAAAATTCAAGCTTTTTCTTTTTCCTTTTTTCGATATGCACATATGTTCCAATATGTTTTCAAGAGAAAGATAACATTTATTGATAAATTTAAAAATAAAGCAAACAAGAACATGTTGTGCATGTTTCATTATGAAACAAACCAGAATGAATTTTGCACCATCATCTCGTACCTGAGAGAGACCAACTATGTTGTAACCCTTTTTAAGTTTTTTATTTTCCTTCACCTAAAAGGTAAAAACATAAACTTGTATGTTAAAAAAGAAGTTGAAACCTGCACGTTCAAAAGGAAGTTAAAACAACAATTCATACAACTTCGACTGCAAAAGTGAACATTTTTACCTTGTCACAAACGATTTGAGCCTGCAAATATAAGAGTTTAATTAAATATGAAATAAAGTTTATAAATTAGACATAAAATTGATGATTCACTGTATGGCTGAACCTGGTCTTGTAGAGTCATAAACCAAGAATCCCAGCTTCCGTCTCCAATTTCCCTACAGAATAGAAACACTTCAATCTATTTTCCAAATATAGTAAACTGAAAAAAAAAATGAAAAAAGCAATTTATTTTAAATAAAGTTTCAAACATCAGTTAATTATTTCTCTTAGCCTAAACACTAAAAGGATAAAACCGTTCAACATTATCGATACACCTAAACTATTATTCGTATATAGCTTATATTGTTTACAAATTTAATAAATTTTTGCGAGATAAGCTTTTGTGTGTAAATGCATATTATTATTAAAATAAATGAACAGATCCTGCATAAAAATATATTAGTACAACAAGTGAGCTAAAATCAAGCAACATGTCAAACAACAAAATGTAGAAAATGACATGATTCGATAAGTACTTGGGTGAATAAATGTTTATAAATAAGGATTCATTTTTAATTATTTAGACAATAAATATTCTTTATTATATTTAAATATTAATAGTATAAGTTAGTAAAACATTAAGAGCTTTAATATAAATAACTGTAATCATTAGCATTGGGAACACAAATCAGTAGGCTTTTAGTACTTCTATAAGAATAAATCCTAAGTTTTTTGTAATTTAACTATAAGCTAGGAGAATACTAAGAGGTCATATAAGTACATTTATATTTTTTGTATCACAAATGGGAGAACACGCCAGTAGGCTTCAGTAATTTACTTATTTTATAAGAGTAAATTTATTTTTTCATTAGAAATAATTATCAAAAGATAATTATATATATTAGGAAAATATAGTAGCTGTAATTAGGCTAATCTGAATCATCAACCACTAAATCAATAACTGTGGTCTGTCTTTTAATATATATAGTATTCAAGTATTAATTGGTAACAGATTTAAAATTGTTGGTCATAGACGAGTCGAGTGATTGATGGAGATGGAAAGCATAGGTACTTCCACGTGTAAAATCATGTCCACTTAAATAAGGATAGCATAAAATTCTAATCCAGAGGCTGGATTTCAGAGTGAATATAAAGCTATTCCAACTGGGAAACGTACTCCAATTCTACACATCTTTGCTTGAGAATGTTGCAAATTAAGTAGTCATTCTAATGGCTTTTACAAGTAAATATAACATCTGAAAAGGTAAACTAATTATTCGCTAATACAAGATGTTATGCACGTACATAATTCAATCTCACGAGGCCTGTGGCTACTCAAAATAAGAAAGGATTGTGATATACAGCTATAGGGAAACATAAAATGCAACTTACATCTCAGCTTTGTACAGATTTAGGATTAGATGTAAGGATTTAATGAGTAGGACTGTAGGAGGTACATGTGGACAAATTTGAAGGGTCAATGAGCAGCAGAACTTGATAAAGTTTACACGGTATAGTTAAATGGAGAAAAAGAGTTGATAGAAGTGTAAAAATGTGCATATAATCGCAGTCTTTCCAAATTAATGTCCGAACTTATTAAAAAAATTTCATACAAATTATAGCTTAAAGTCAAGTGTGGGTAAATTACTCAACACAAATACCTTTTCCATCGGGTTTTATATCAAATTGCCCACCGAACTCGTTAAAATGTATCAAGTAGCTACTCAATCTCCACGGCGACTCATTTAAACCACTAAAATACTAGTATATATCACTCCGTTAGATTTTTAAAATTTTTTTAACGGAAAACGTTAACTTTAAAAATTTATAGTCGTATATTTTTGTTAAACTACCAGACACATGAAATTGAGATAAACAACGAGAGTCCTAATTGAAAGGACATATTCTTTTCATCACTGTGTTGAATTTTACTCAAATTAATACTGCAATTGCAGACCACCCAACTTTTATTTTACTCGTGAAGATAACGATTATTTTAGGACCAATTAAACAGATATACATATGAGAGAGAGGCACTCAAGTTTGCTGATAAACCATAATAATCAAAGAAATACACGGCAAACACAACACTTCTGTTAATTTTTAAAAAAAATCTAACGGAATGATATATAGTAGTATTTTAGTGGTTTAAATGAGTCGCCGTGGAGATTGAGTAGCTACTTGATACATTTTAAAGAGTTCGGTGGACAATTTGATATAAAACCCCTTTTCCATCACAAAAGAACACTAATTTATAATAGTAAACTACCATCCATAAAACCCAGCCACTACACAACATTGTATAATTTTGCAAGGATTAAAAGTCTTACAAGCAATATCCATCAGATTTCGACCATTCACTTAGTTGCTTAGTAAAACTTGTAATTCCTTTGTGGCTGCATTTATCTCCAATCCCTGAAACAAGATCATCACTAAGAACACAGTATAAATTAACTAACACATACATAATGCGAAAAAGTATAAAAAGTTTAATATTAAAAAAAAAAACAGAATCACAACATTCAATAAAAGTACATAAACAATTAAACATCATGGTCAACAACCACAACAAAGATTCAATCAACACTTAAATTTGAAGTAAAAAGAAAGAAACTAAACTAAACAAGAACACACCCACAGAATAAAAACTGGATCTTGCTACATATAATCAGTAAAGTTACAAACTTTCAAGCCAAAGAAAGCTCATAAGTACACTGTGTGTGTATAATAATTAATAAAGATAAATACATACAGACAATATAAAAAGTGGGTAAGAAGGAGTAAGTTACCATGGAGTACTATGAAAGGAAGAGATGATGAGAAAGGGAAGATAGTGAAGATTAATATGATCAAGAAAAAATTGAATTTAGGTGAATTAAAACAAGCCATATTTTGCAGAAACTTCAGATTCTTGGGTTTTTATTTTTTGTTTGTGTGTGTGTTTTTGTTCCAGCAACTTTTGCACAAAACCAGGATAACGGGCCGGATCTTATTCTGTTCGGTTTTATACAAACACTTGCACAAAACTATGCAAGTAGTTGATACACCAACTGTCCGATAGTCTGCTTACGTCTCCGAAGGACTTTGGTCTCCCATCCCTCAGTTCAGCAATTCGTTTCGATATTTGTCTATAGGAAATTATTTTTTCATCTTGCTATTCTTTACTTCTTTTTATTATTTACTTCTTCGAAAAAAAGTGAGTTCGGAAATTCAAGTTAAAATTAAGAAAATTTAGTTTTTTTATCAGAATTTTAATTATTTCTTAATAAACTTAGTGTAAAAAAATAGTTTAAGTGAAAAATGTTCCGGAAAAATCAAATATACCTTTTTACGCATTTTACACTTGACAAGAGAGGAATACAATTTTTTTCCAATAAAATTATAAAATACTATTTTTCAATATATGTTGTAAAAATACCCTTTTCCACGATATTTGCAAGAAAATTAACCCCGAATGTTACTTTAAAAATTAATAAATAAAATCATATTTTTTCGAATAATACATTACTTAATAAATTTCATGATTAAATTAAATGTAAGTCGAAATGTAACGAAAATAACTTTAATTCATGAAAAACGAAAAAAATGTTACATCTAATTATAAAATATATTTTAACAATTATGTTCAAAAAATGATAATATTACAAAAACTTAAAAACATATGATGTTTGATATGTGCCTAAAATTAGCCTAAAAGCATAATTAATGTTGAATTAATCAAACCCGAGATGGTCCAGTAACGAAACCCAGTTAATGAGGCCCAAAGCCTTGATTATTTATTAATTTCGTAATTAATAAATATGGTAGAATAACAGCTCATTAAATATATCCCATAGAGGATAAAATTCTTCATTGAGTAGCCTCCAAGGCACCCAAAACAAAAAGGAATATGCTTCCTACTTATTAGGACTCCAAATTCTACTCTAAAACGGAGACTTATTCATCAAGTCTCCTAACCCTAATCTAATTCAGGGACATCCAATATCTATATAAAGGGTCTCACCCATCCATGAAGAACTATATTTTGGCTTGATTCTTTAAATTTACAGAGATAAATAGGCATCTTGTGAAGACATATTTAAGCTACGAAACACAAGTGCAGCCATTAAAGTCCTTGAAATCTCGAGCCCTCGCAATAAATATCGCAATAATTATAACCTAGTTTTTTACCCATAACATTTGGCGCCGTCTGTGGGAAAGTATAACAACAACCATGGTGAATACACGGAGGAGAAACAACGCCCCTGAAGGAACACCGGCTGGGACGACCCAAACAATCTCATAGGTGGTGGAGATACCCCCACACTCAACCTATTCCTCCACTCAAGAAGGAGCCCCCGTAGGGTCATCTGAGGCTCAGCCTCAAGGGACGAATTCCCCAACTCTTCAAGGGACGAATCCCCAATTTCAACAACTACATTTTGAAGGGTTTTTAGCACATAAACGCAACGAAAACGTAAATTTAAATCTTAAAATAAACCGATACCCTCCGCAGGATCCATGCGAAAAATAATATTTAATTCGTAGTTCAGTATATTTACCTTAAGAAGCTTTACATTAATGGAAAGATGGAGGTCTTTAATAGCGATCCAAGAATCACGAGCGGAGATCCTTAGCAGCTGCTCCTCAAGTGTGAAGCACTCCACCGGTATCCACCAAGAAAACGATGTAATGGAGAAGGATGAGGTGGAGAGAATTAGGGTTTTGTAAAAATTTTAGGTTGAGGCAAAAATAGGGTTTATAATAGTATATTTATAGGCAAAATTTTCAGCTGAAAATTTTCCCATAAAATATTATTATTATTAACCCTTTATTATTCTCATTAATAATTAAAACACCTTTTAATTATTAATCCTTTTTCTAAACACTTTAGAAATAATTCTCTCTCTTGATTTAATTTCCAAAAATTAAATTCTTAATTAATAATATTAAGAACCTTTTCTTAGTTAATTTATAATCAATTAAATCTCATTTAATCAATTATTAAATTTGCCAATTAATTATTTATTTCATAAATAAATAATTATCAACCATTATTAATTCATTCCTCCACCATTAAATCATTCTCTTTATGGTGTGTGTTAGAGCGAAAACACGCACTAATATTCACGCAAGTATACGCGTTCGCAAGTAATATAGAATACTTTCTAGTTCGTTCCCTCAGAGACTCAGACTAAATTATTGTCTAATTAAACTCACTCACCAATGTATGATTACTTCTCAATGTTAAGATAATAACAATTAAAATTGTTGATTAAATATTAACTACGATTAACTACTTAATTAATCACTTAACTAACACTTCAATTTATCAATAATAAAACACTCATGAAATCACAACTTCATTATTACTTCCTTCTATAGCCATTGTTATTACCTTTAGCATGTGACAGTGATGATATTAATTGAATAACACGAAACTGATAAAAGCCAACTTTCATTGTACTAATATCATTCTACCAAGCATCCACAATTAAGATAGAAGTTAAATAGTCATTAATTATGTTGAGTTCCTATATGTCTACAGAAATTGACAACACAACGATTTAAGCACAAGTTATTCTTTTTGATTACATAGGGCAAATAAAACTGTCAGAGTTACCCACTAATCATGCACAACGTACATGAACCTATGCTAGCATGGCAAGTTCTAAATCTCAAGATCCACCGTCGCTTCACAAGAGATTAACACTCTATCTTATATGTTCGCGACGCACATAAGACGAATACGCACAACCAATACTAGATATCATGCAATCATCACACACTAAAGTATTAAACAATTAACTAAAGAATTCCATAATAAATCCTTTGCAACCCCATGATCACGATTAGCCCATAATAGCACTTATCGACATCATGAGTTCAATTGAAATCATGATAAACAAACACAAGAAAATAATAACTAAACTAATTATATTAAAACAGAGTACGTCACAAGAGTAAACAAGTTCAAAGCAAGAAAACTAGCATCCAACGTTACAACGAAACAAGAATCACAAGAATATATGCTTCCTCTTCGTTGCAGTGTGCTAAATCGGTCTTCTTCCTTATCTCCTTCGCTCATTACGTAAAAACACAATCTTCTTCAATCCACCCATGTGAAAACGTCTCAAATCTACTTATATAATAGTCCCATAAAACTCAGATTACATAGAAGTGGAAACCAAACAGAAGTAGAAGTCCTAAAATAATTTATCTTTTTTCCCGACCCTGCGCGGCCGCTCAGCATAGCTGAGCGGACGCTCAGCATAGCTGAGCGGACGCTCAGCTATGCTGCGCGGCCGCTCAGCATAGCTGAGCGGGCGCTCAGCTTGCTGCGCGGCCGCTCAGCAATGCTGAGCGGGCGCTCAGACCTCTTCTGGAAAATTTCTGATTTCGCTCCGTTTCTTCGCCGTAATCTGCCCGTTTCTTTCCTCTCGCAATGGTGAACACATGCCAAGGCTTATTCTTGATGATTCCTCCCCCGAAATGCAACTAAAACCCTGAAATGCATAAACACTAGAAAAACGCATCAAATACACAAAATACTTGATTTCAAGACACCAATTTAAGCCATTTTAAGACGCTCTAAGTGGTATATAATGCCACTTATCACACCCCCAAACTTAAATCGATGCTTGTCCTCAAGCGTCACAGACTAAAAAACAAATAAAAACATGCATGAATGCAATCTATATGAAAATGCAGCGATCCCCCTTACTACAATTAACCAACCAAATTGTCACATCTTAATGAATGCAGTTAGACAACTAAAGATCAAGAAACTCATGCAAACGGACATACAGCCATAAACGTGGTGTGTGCAAATGCTTAGCAGATATGCTTCGGAACTAGACCAATTACTATGACTAGACTATCCTCAAGGCAATCCTACGATTATACAAAGAATAAAAAATTCTAGGCACAAAGTGATATACAACACTACAAGAACTCTGAAGCTTACTACGGAATCGTGCTTTTTATTTACAACTCAAATGCTTATTTGACCGTGCAATGAGTGAGGTCCACAAAAGACTTATACAATGATATCCATGTAACGAGCGTTAGGTTAGCGGATCCCAGACTCTAAAAGCCTTAGGTCGCTAGGCACAAAGTCCCCTAAGAACTTAATAACTCGAATACCAAAGAGCCCACTCTTGATCAATTATGCAAAATATTTTTTTTTTTATAACTTCTGAGCAAGTGCGTTTCGCTCCATCTTGCTCAACCCTAGACTACTCGCACCATATGCGAGCCGGCTACTAGCCATTTGACGCCTAGCCACAACTAGCAACAACTTCCATATTTTTTTCCAAAATTTTTCTTTTTCATGTCTTTATCACTAAGAACCTATAATCGAATTCTAAGCATAATAAGTAGATTGAACTTGAAAACAACCAAATCATAACAACAATCTAGCCCTTACGCATTCTCTAAGACTTAGTGGACTTACAATTGTTTCTAGCATGCATATCAACCTACACAACTTAATATCACTTTAATGCTATCACTACACTCGCATCAATATCACAATTCAGTCGATAAATCATTGCAAAAGGGATCATGGTAAATACATGAGCTACATGACATTCATAAAAAAAAAACTAAATGGCATAAATTATGCAACTATATGAACTAAACTATCATGAATATGCAACTAAATGACACACACACAATATTCCTTAACTACCACCCCCAAACTAAAAATCTTCACTGTCCTCAGTGAAAGTAGTAGAAAGGAACACAGGGTATACCTACTCGGAGTCATCATCATCATCACCCTCAGTGGGTGGAGTATCAGGCGGCGGGTATGCAGAGTCCTCACCAAAAACTGGCCACTGGATATCAGCTCCAAGACCTCGAAAAGCAGTCCCTAATGCAAGGGTGAGCTCCTGAGCAAACCTGCTCTGCGTCTCATACATGGCATCCATCCACCGTGAAAGCCTCCTATACTGGGCATCAACCATCCCAGCACCTTCCTGAACTCTCGAAGAACCAGCCTCATCATGCCCTGGCCTAGCCATAGTAGCACCTCGTGCTGGACGCCCTCCTGGAAGACGATAACCCAGCCCATGCTCCTCAGGCTCACCACCGGTCCACTCCTGCATCCCATTCAGAGTGCCAGAATCAATCGGAGCTGCTGGCAACTGCAACTGCTCATGAGCCGACCAGTTCACTCCCACTGCTCGGCATAGCTTCGTAACCGTAGATGCATAAGGGATGTTCATATGCTTCGCTCCCCTTAAAAACTTCAGAATTCCTTGGTAGATAAACTCACCAAGGTCCACATAGTATTCCTCATTCAGAATTCCCCACAACAACTGTGCTCGCTCAACTGTGACCTCGTGTGCATGCGAAGAAGGCAAAATATTAGCACAAATAAATGCATTCCATGCACGGGCATACCTGTTCATGGCGATCGCCGGAAAGTGACGATACTCATTAGTGCCGGTCCTGCAGGTCCAAACTGTGCCCGGTCGACAGAGAGTCGCACAAATCAAATCCAAGTCAAAATCCTCAGCAGTCTTTTCATTCCAGTTCTCCTCCTCGGGCTTTCTCTCTCGCTGTCCAATTACACGGCGAATCGCCGCAGGATGATAATCAACCGTCAGCCCTCGGACCACAGAAAACCCATTCTTTTTGGCCTTCGCGTTCGCGTAGAACTCACGAACAACGCTCATCGGTACTGCTTCGGGTGACTCACAAAAAGCTATCCACCCCTTCTCTGCAATCATGGGCAGCAACTCACCATCCCTCCCCGATGGTAAAAACCCCCTCTCCTTCAGAATCGGCTTACCCAACAGCCTAGTGTACTCCTCCTCCACAGCTCTGTCAATTAACCGAGGCCTTGCAGCAGTACCCCTCGATGAATCAGCAGTAGGAACTGTGCTGCTGCTATTAATAATGCGTGCTCTCTTGGGTGCCATTGATTCGTGAATAAAAGTGTGTAAGAACTGATTTTTGATGTTTGTGAGAGGGTTTAAGTGTAGGAAGTTTTGTGGGAGATATGTAGGATAGGTGTATGTATATATAGGGTGTGGATTAGAGTAGGGTTTGGGAATTAAGGAGTAAAATGATGGGGTAGTGGGAACAAATCGTGGGTTTATGGGCTAAAACTGTTTTTGTGTTTGTTTGTTTTTTTTTCTGAACTGTAAAAAAAAAAATTTCTGGTACTCGACCCCTGAGCGGTCGCTCAGCAAAGCTGAGCGGGCGCTCAGGGGGTCACTGGAATTTTTTTTTTCAGCCCCTGTTTTCTGATTTTTGTGTGTTTTTGGATAGGTTATTAACTTCTAAGGGTTCCTGTAACAACAATTCATGGGTTGCCTCCCACGCAGCGCTTCTTTTTCGTCATTAGCTTGACGTTTCGTACCCTGCTCAAGTAGTCAACAAAATGGCACTAACCACTTCTCGGTTTGCCATGTCCCTATAGTAGTGCTTCAACCGCTGACCGTTAACCTTGAATGCTTGGTCCGGATCATTCTCAAAAATTTCCACCGCTCCATGTGGAAACACAGTTTTGACAATAAAAGGTCCAGACCACCTTGATTTCAACTTCCCAGGAAAAAGTCGGAACCAAGAGTTGAATAAGAGAACTTGTTGCCCTGGCACAAATAACTTTGGATGTAACTTCCTATCGTGCCACCTCTTCACCTTTTCCTTATACATTTTGTTATTTTCGTACGCTTGAAGTCGAAATTCATCCAGTTCATTAAGCTGAAGCATTCTTTTCTTACCAGCTGCATCTAAATCCAGGTTCAACTTCTTCAATGCCCAGTAGGCCTTATGCTCAAGCTCCGCAGGTAGATGACATCCCTTACCGTACACCAACTGAAACGGTGACATCTCAAGTGGAGTTTTGTATGCTGTTCTGTAAGCCCAAACAGCTTCATCGAGCTTTAAAGACCAATCCTTCCTTGACGGACAAACAACCTTCTCTAGAATGCGCTTTATCTCTCTGTTAGACACTTCCGCTTGACCATTTGTTTGCGGATGATAGGCAGTAGCTACTCGATGATTCACATTATAACGCTGCATCATAGAAGTGAACTTACGGTTGCAAAAATGCGATCCTTCATCACTTATGATTACCCGAGGTGTTCCAAACCTTGTGAAAATTTGCTTATGAAGAAAATTTAGCACTGCCTTTGCATCATTTGTCGGTAAAGCTTTAACTTTGACCCATTTTGAGACATAATCGACTGCCAGCAAGATGTACTGATTATTGCAAGACGAGATAAAGGCCCCATGAAATCGATTCCCCATACATCAAAGACCTCGACTTCAAGCATCACATTTAATGGCATTTCATCCTTCCTTGACAAATTTCCCACTCTTTGGCAACGATCACACCTTAAAACAAACTGATGAGCATCCTTGAACAAAGTAGGCCAGAAAAAACCTGCTTGCAGAATACGAGCTGCCGTCTTCTCACCGCCATAGTGTCCACCATAAACCGTGGAATGGCAGTCTCGTAATATCCCCTCCGTCTCACAGAACGGGATACATCTCCTGATGATCTGGTCAGCTCCCTGTCTAAACAAATATGGTTCATCTCACATATACCACTTCACCTCATGCAGAAACTTCTTCTTTTGAGCGGATGTTAAATTAGGAGGCATTATATTGTTGACGAGATAGTTTACAATATCTGCAAACCATGGTTCTTCCTCCTGAATTGCAAACAACTGCTCATCCGGAAAAGATTCATTGATTAACGTCCTATCTTGTGAAGTAGAATCGGGATTCTCCAACCTAGAGAGATGGTCAGCTACTTGATTCTCAGTACCTTTTCTATCTTTGATCTCTAACTCAAATTCCTGAAGTAAAAGCACCCAACGAATGAGTCTCAACTTCGAATCCTTCTTGGAGACCAGATAGCGAATAGCTGCATGATCAGTGAATACTGTTACTTTCGTACCAAGCAGATAAGATCGAAATTTCTCAAAACCAAAGACTATAGCCAAAAGCTCCTTCTCAGTAGTGGTGTAGTTCAATTGGGCACCATTTAAAGTCTTACTCGAATAGTAGACCACATGGAAGAGATTTTTCTTGCGCTGTATCGGAACTGCACCTACCGCATAATCACTTGCATCACACATCATCTCAAACGGTTCTGTCCAATCCGGTGCTGTAATAACTAGTGCAGTGATCAAACTCTTCTTGAGAGTCTCGAATGCTGCCAAACATTCATCATCAAATTTGAAAGGTACATCTTTCTCAAGCAAATTGCACAACGGCTTAGATATCTTTGAAAAGTCCTTGATGAAGCGCCGATAAAAACCCGCATGACCAAGAAAACTACGGATTCCTTTCACAGAATTAGGTGGGGGAAGATTTTCAACGACTCCCACCTTGGCCTTGTCCACCTCCAGACCCTTGCTATAGACCTTATGCCCAAGGATAATGCCTTCACGCACCATAAAATGACATTTCTCCCAATTGAGCACCAAATTAGTTTCCACGCATCTTTTGAGTACGGCGCGCAGATTATTCAAACATTCATCATATGAGTGTCCAAAGACGGAGAAGTCATCCATGAACACTTCGACGTTATTTCCAATCATGTCAGAGAATATAGCCATCATACATCTCTGAAAGGTGGCCGGTGCGCCACATAACCCAAACGAAACTCTGCGAAAAGCAAACGTGCCAAATGGACAAGTGAAGGTAGTCTTTTCCTGATCCTCTGGTGCAATACAAATCTGATTATACCCGGAATAACCATCCAGAAGACAAAAATACTCATGTCCCGCCAATCTGTCAAGCATCTGATCAATAAATGGAAGACGGAAGTGATCCTTCCTTGTGGCTTTGTTCAATTTTCTATAATCCATGCATACTCTCCATCCTGTAACTGTTCGAGTAGGGATGAGCTCATTCTTTTCATTTGCGACCACAGTGATACCTCCCTTCTTAGGTACACATTGTACGGGGCTCACCCATGAGCTGTCAGAAATAGGATAAATGATGCCTGCATCTAGCCATTTCAGAATTTCTTTCTTCACTACCTCCTTCATGATGGGATTCAGTCTTCGCTGCTGTTCCACAGTTGGCTTACTACCTTCCTCTAGCAGAATTTTATGCATACAATATGAAGGACTTATCCCCTTGATGTCTGCTATGGTCCATCCAATAGCCGATTTGAATTCTCTCAAAATCCTTAAGAGCTTGTCTTCCTCACTACCTGAAAGGTCAGATGAAATAATAACAGGTAACATAGATGAATCACCTAAAAAAGCATACCTCAAGTGCTCAGGTAATGGCTTGAGCTCCAAAGTAGGTGCTTCCTCTATTGATGGTTTGAGCTTCCCTTCAGCGTTCTTGAGGTCAGAAGTACCAAGAGATTCAAATGGTATGTCCAGCTTTCGCTTCCAGGGAGAAGCGTTCAGATATTGTAATTGCTCGTTGCTATCTTCATCATCGCTGTCAAAATCCCCCACTAAGGCCTTTTCCAATGCATCAGACATTAGCATGTGATCGAGTTCCGAAGTAACCGCAGAATCAATCACATCCAATTTTAAGCACTCCTCATCTTCTGTAGGGAATTTCATTGCCTTGAATACGTTGAAGGTCACATCTTGATCTTGGACCCGTATAGTAAGTTCACCTTTTTGCACATCTATCAAGGTGCGGCCAGTAGCCAAGAAGGGCCTTCCCAAGATTATGGGGATCTTCTTATCTTCCTCAAAATCCAGAATAACAAAATCTGCTGGAAAGAAGAGCTTATCCACCTTGACGAGCACATCCTCAACTATGCCCCTTGGGTAAGTAATGGAACGGTCAGCCAATTGTAGCGACATGTATGTGGGTTTTGGATCAGGCAGATCCAACTTTTTAAAGATCGACAACGGCATCAGATTAATGCTTGCTCCCAAATCACAAAGGCACTTGTCAAAAGTTAGATTGCCAATGGTGCAAGGAATGGTGAAGCTTCCTGGATCTTTCAGTTTTGGTGGTAACTTTTGCTGCAGAACAGCGCTGCATTCTTCCGTGAGAGCAACGGTTTCAAGGTCATCCAGTTTCACCTTCCTTGAAAGAATAGTCTTCATAAACTTTGCATAACTGGGCATTTGTTCCAGAGCCTCAGCGAAAGGTATATTGATGTGAATTTTCTTGAACACCTCCAGAAACTTTTCGAACTGTCTATCCAGCTTTTGTTGCTGCAATCTCTTAGGAAAAGGTGGTGGAGGATAGAGCTGTTTCTCCCCTGTATTAGCCTCAGGCAGAGTGTGTTCAACAGTAGTCTTCCTTGGTTCCGCCGCTTTCTCCTTTTGCTTAGATTCTTCACCTCTAATTTCAGCTTCTACTTCTTTTGCCTTTTCAGCATCAGCTACTTTTCCAGACCTTAAGGTAATAGCCTTGACTTGCTCTTTAGCTTCCTTCCTGCCTGGTACTTCCGTGTCACTGGGAAGAGTGCCAGGTTGACGATTGAGCACTGCATTGGCTAATTGACCGATTTGATTTTCCAAGGTCTTGATAGAAACCGCCTGACTCTTGCACAACAGCTTAAGTTCCTCAAAATCAGCACTAGTAGGTGCAGCTGCACTTCCTTGTTGAGGATATGATTGCCTTGTAGCATACTGCTGTGGTTGCTGGAATCCAGGTGGGTTAAACTGTTTACTCACTCCTTGCTGATATGGTGGCTGAATAGCATTCTGATTATTCCCCCAGCTGAAATTTGGATGATTTCTGTTGTTAGGATGATAGGTCGCTGGCACAGGCTGCTGTTGTCGCTGATAATTATTCACATACTGAACAGATTCGTTTACAAGAGAACACTGATCCGTAGCATGAGAACCTGCACAAAGCTCACAAACTATAGCTATTTGATTAACTCCATACGTAGCCAGAGAATCAACCTTCATTGATAGCGCTTGGAGCTGGGCTGCAATAGCGGTGGCTGCATCAACTTCCAGAATACCTGCTACCTTGCCTGACGTCATCCTCTGAGTGGGGTTTTGATGCTCATTTGCAGCCATCGTCTCTATAAGATTATACGCCTCAGTATAGCTTTTAGCCCATAAAGCGCCTCCAGCTGCTGCATCGAGCATGGGCCGAGATTGCGCCCCCAAACCATTATAGAAACCAGTGATCACCATCCAATCTGGCATTCCATGATGTGGACATTTTCTCAACATTTCTTTGTAGCGTTCCCAAGCCTCACACATAGATTCTGTAGGTTGCTGCGCAAACTGAGTAAGAGCACTCCTCATAGCAGCAGTATTTGCCATCGGATAAAACTTCACCAGAAACTTTTGCGCAAGATTTTGCCACGTAGTGATGGACCCAGCTGGTTCAGAATGTAACCAGTCTTTAGCCTTGTCCCTTAGTGAGAATGGGAAAAGCCTCAACTTGATAGCCTCATCAGTCACGCCATTATACTTAAAAGTGCTGCAGATCTCGACAAAATTCCTTATGTGCATGTTGGGGTCTTCAGTTGCCGCTCCTCCAAAAGAAACAGAATTCTGCACCATCTGAATAGTGCCCGACTTGATTTCAAAGGTGTTAGCTTGAATAGCCGGATGAAGGATGCTTGACTAAATGTCATCAATTTTCGGCCGAGAAAAATCCATAAGAGCTGGATAAGCTTGAACAATACGATCTCCCATGTTTACTGGTTCTTTCTGCTCAGTTCCTGAATCCGAATCCTCAAAATCTAACTTCTCCGGAATATCAAGAACTTCGTCTGTCTCCTCAGCTGTATCTAAAGTCGTCTTGCGAGCACGAGAACGAGTTTGCATAAACGCTTGCTAAAGTACCTGAAACACAACCGGAAAAATAAGTAACTACTACGTCCTAATCACTGAGTCCTAATGACCAATGATGGTAAGTACATAAACTAAACAAATACGCCGAGTCCCCGGCAGCGGCGCCAAAAACTTGTTAGAGCGAAAACACGCACTAATATTCACGCAAGTATACGCGTTCGCAAGTAATATAGAATACTTTCTAGTTCGTTCCCTCAGAGACTCAGACTAAATTATTGTCTAATTAAACTCACTCACCAATGTATGATTACTTCTCAATGTTAAGATAATAACACTTAAAATTGTTGATTAAATATTAACTACGATTAACTACTTAATTAATCACTTAACTAACACTTCAATTTATCAATAATAAAACACTCATGAAATCACAACTTCATTATTACTTCCATCTATAGCCATTGTTATTACCTTTAGCATGTGACAGTGATGATATTAATCGAATAACACGAAACTGATAAAAGCCAACTTTCATTGTACTAATATCATTCTACCAAGCATCCACAATTAAGATAGAAGTTAAATAGTCATCAATTATGTTGAGTTCCCATATGTCTACAGAAATTGACAACACAACGATTTAAGCACAAGTTATTCTTTTTGATTACATAGGGCAAATAAAACTATTAGAGTTACCCACTAATCATGCACAACGTACATGAACCTATGCTAGCATGGCAAGTTCTAAATCTTAAGATCCACCGTCGCTTCACAAGAGATTAACACCCTATCTTATATGTTCGCGACGCACATAAGACGAATACGCACAACCAATACTACATATCATGCAATCATCACACACTAAAGTATTAAACAATTAACTAAAGAATTCCATAATAAATCCGTTGCAACCCCATGATCACGATTAGCCCATAATAGCACTTATCGACATCATGGGTTCAATTGAAATCATGATAAACAAACACAAGAAAATAATAACTAAACTAATTATATTAAAACATAGTACGTCACAAGAGTAAACAAGTTCAAAGCAAGAAAACTAGCATCCAACGTTACAACGAAATAAGAATCACAAGAATATATGCTTCCTCTTCGTTGCGGTGTGCTAAATCGGTCTTCTTCCTTATCTCCTTCGCTCCTTGCGTAAAAACACAATCTTCTTCAATCCACCCATGTGAAAACGTCTCAAATCTACTTATATAATAGTCCCATAAAACTTAGATTACATGGAAGTGGAAACCAAACAGAAGTAGAAGTCCTAAAATAATTTGTCTTTTTTCCCGACCCTGCGCGGCCGCTCAACATAGCTGAGCGGGCGCTCAGCTTGCTGCGCGGCCGCTCAGCAATGCTGAGCGGGCGCTCAGACCTCTTCTGGAAAATTTCTGATTTCGCTCCATTTCTTCGCCGTAATCTGCCTGTTTCTTTCCTCTCGCAATGGTGAACACATGCCAAGGCTTATTCTTGATGATTCCTCCCCCGAAATGCAACTAAAACCCTGAAATCCATAAACACTAGAAAAATGCATCAAATACACAAAATACTTGATTTCAAGACACCAATTTAAGCCATTTTAAGACGCTCTAAGTGGTATATAATGCCACTTATCAGTGTGACCCTGTAGGTTCAATCTTAAGCCGGTAGTAGAAATAAATAATAATAAAACTATTTTATCATTATTTATATAAATTCTCTAATTCATTAAATATGATTAATTAATTAATCATATTTATTCTACATCGTGAGGGATACTTCTCAGCATATCGCGACTATCCGGATAATACGAATTCACTGCTTAGAATACCAAGAACCTCTTCAGTGAGTAGTTACCGTACAATTAATTCCTTCTACCCTGCAATGTCACGATTAAATATAAGGCATGGAACTTGTGTCAAGCCTATCTTATGTAATCACTTGCTTTCCCATTCACTACGCTTAGTTCTATTTAATGTAAATTAGAAACTCCTTTCTAATTTCATTCACTCTGGCCAGAGATTCCTGAACTAACATAAGTGGATCAACATTGAACATTCTCTTCCTTCACTGGAAGGGGTAGATCCTTTATTGATCATACACTATCTTTGTGTACAAATTCCTATACCCAGTAGAGCCCTTATAATTGTCCCTTGAGACTAAGAACTAAACCAAAGCATAGTTCAGTGTACACAAGATGACTATGATGACCTCAAGTCTAAGGATACTTGTACAACTATCACTATGTGAACAACTGCTGACACGTGAGTGAACTCCATCAGTTGTTCAGCTGTGTGAGTCATGTTCAGTGAACTTATTCTATAATAAGCACCTACATACTAGCTATAGTGTCACCACACAAATGTCTATGAGATTTGACATCCTTCATAATGAAGCAAGCATAGTATGTACCGATCTTTGCAGATTATTAATTACCAGTTAGTAATCCTACGACCAGGAACTATTTAAGTTTAGAGTTATCATCTTTTAGGTCTTATTATTATGATCTCATCACAATCCATAAAAAGCTTTACTCTAAACTGTGGTATATCTTATTTAAACATTTAAATAGATAGAGCCCGCAATAAAAACAAAACAAGTCTTTTATTAATATCAATGAAATCAAAACAGATTACATAAAAGTTATTCCTAAATCCTCATACATGATTGGACTTAGGACATATCTCTTTCAATCTCCCACTTGTACTAAAGCCAATCACTCTGGTATCTAATACCCATCCTGTCTTTATGACGATCAAAGTGACTCTAAGAAAGTGGCTTTGTGAGGGGGTCTGCTACGTTGTTATGTGTGTCAACTCTCTCGACGTTGACATCTCCTCTATTTTCAACTCAGATTCACCACCAAAAACAAGAAAAATGTCCTGAGTCCTTCGCTAGTACTTAAGGATGCTTTTCACTGCTTTCCAATGGTCTTCACCTGGATTGGACTGATATCTGCTCATCACACTAATTGAATAAGCAACATCAGGCCTTGTACACAACATCGCGTACATGATAGATCCTATTGCTGAAGCATAAGGAATCTTACTCATACGCTCTCTTTCCTCAGGTGTCTTATGAGACATTTTTTCGGAAAGGGACACTCCATGGCTCATCGGTATGAGACCTCTTTTGGAGTTTTCCATGCTAAACCTTTTAAGCACTTTCTGGATGTATATACCCTGGGTAAGACCTATCATTCTTCTAGATCTATCTCTATAGATCTTCATACCGAGAATGTAGGATGCTTCTCCCAAGTCCTTCATGGTGAAGTTCTTTGATAACCATACTTTGACTGATTGTAGCATCGGTATATCATTTCCTATAAGAAGTATGTCATCCACATACAATACAAGAAATGTTACCGCGCTCCCACTAACCTTCTTGTAGACACATGGTTCATCTATGTTTTTGATAAAACCAAACTCTTTGATTGTCTCATCAAAACGGATGTTCCATCTACGAGAAGCTTGCCTTAAACCATATATGGTTCGCAGCAGCTTACACACTAGGTGTTCATTTCCCGTGGAAAGAAAACCCTCTGGCTATGTCATATACACTTCCTCCTCAAGTTCCCCATTGAGGAAGGCCGTTTTCACGTCCATTTTCCAGATCTCATAGTCGTAGTAAGCAGCAATCGCATGCAAAATCCGAATTGATTTTAACAGGGCTACAGGCGAAAAAGTTTCATCAAAGTCAATCCATTGCCTTTGTTTGAATCCTTTTGCCATGAGCCTGGCCTTATAGGTCTCCACCTGGCCATCTGCTCCAATCTTTCTTTTGTATACCCACTTGCACCCAACAGGCTTAACACCTTCAGGCGCCTCAACCAGAGTCCATACTTGGTTGGTATACATAGATTCCATTTCGGATTTCATGGCACTATGCCATTTCTCTAAGTCAACACTACTCATAGCCTCATTATAGGTCACAGGGTCGTCATCATCAATGATTGAAAACTCATTGTCATTCTCAATGACAAGGCCATAATACCTCTCAGGTTGGCGAGACACTCTCCCTATCCTACGAATGGGCTGTTCCACAGAAGGTTGTTCAGTCTGAACAGGTGTTTCCACTTGATCCGTAGTAGTTTGTGCTTCTTGAACTTCATCAAGTTCAATTTTGCTCCCACTGTTTCCTTCAAGGATAAACTCCTTTTTCAAGAAGGTAGCATGTCTGGAGACAAACACCCGATGATCGGTGTAAAAGTAATACCCTAAAGTCTCTTTAGGATATCCTACAAAATTACATTTTACGGATCGAGATTCCAGCTTATCTGGGTCAACTTTCTTGACATAAGCTGGACATCCCCAAATCTTAACGTGTTTAAGACTCGGTTTCCTTTCTTTCCATATCTCATATGGTGTTTGAGGAACAGATTTGGAAGGCACCCTATTTAGTAAATATGCTGAGGTTTCCAATGCATAACCCCATAGAAATACTGGAAGATTCGCATAGCTCATCATGGACCAAACCATGTCTAACAAACTTCAATTTCTCCTTTCAGATACCCCATTTAACTGTGGAGTATATGGAGGAGTCCACTGGGAGACTATACCATTTTCTTTGAGATAATCTAGAAACTCTCCATTCAAGTATTCACCACCTCGATCTGATCGAAGAGTTATAATACTGTGCTTGGTTTGTTTCTCCACTTCATGTTTATATTCTTTGAACTTTTCAAAGGCTTCAGACTTGTGTTTCATCAAATACACATATCCGAATCTAGATCTATCATCTATGAAAGTAATGAAGTACGAAAATCCACCCATGGCTTACATAGACGTTGGTCCACATACATCTGTGTGTACCAATCCTAGCAAATCTGCAGCCCTCTCTCCATGTCCACTAAATGGAGATTTGGTCATTTTACCCAATAGACAAGACTCGCATGTAGGATATGATTCAAAATCAAAGGGGTCAAGTAACCCTTCCTTATGCAATGTCCGCAGTCTATTTTCACTAATATGACCTAGCCTACAGTGCCATAGATAGGTCAGATTTTCATCATCTCGTTTTTTTTATTAGTTTGTTCAATCTGAAGTAAATCATGCTCTATGTCACATACATACAAACCATTATTTAAAATGCCACGTCCAAAAAGAACATTATCTCTAAGGATAGAACATTCATTATTCTTAATAATAAATGAAAAACCATCCACATCCAACATAGGAATAGAAACAATATTCCTCACAATAGAGGGAACGTAATAACAATTATTCAAAATAATAGTCTTGCCCGTAGGCATATGTAAACTAAATGATCCTACAGATATGGCCGCAACCCTTGCTCCATTGCCCATACCTAGAATCACCTCATCTTTTTCAAGAGTCCTACTTCCCTTTAGTCCTTGCAACGAATTGCAAATATGAGAACCACAGGCGGTATCTAATACCCAAGTAGAAATTTGACGTAGTGACATATTAACTTTGATCATGAACATGCCTGAATCAGAAGCGGTAGTCTTACTACCCTTCTTCTTCTTCAATTCTGCTAGGTAAACCTTGCAGTTCCTCTTCCAGTGCCCCAACTTGTTACAGTGTAAACAAACAGCTAAATTAGGACCAGTCAACTTGTGAGCATCTAGTATGCTTCAGAGTGATAGTACAGAAGACATGACGAATATAGTAAATCTGTAAATGATAAACACTTAGCAAATATTCAATTTCATTTCAAAACACTATATGAATCGGTTCTTTATTCATAAGTGTCTCCCACTAGTTTATCTAATTTATTCAACCCCCTAAGTGAAAATTAAGCATTCATAATGCTAGTGGGAATAGGGATCCTACATTCCATCACACAACCTCGGCTGTGGCACGAAACGTCATGTGATGTTCAATAGGCAGACAACTCTTGTCAATTACATCTTATGTTATTCCCTAATATAACTTTAGCCTCTTGAATAATTGAGTCACGGCTGTGGCACGACAAACTCAATATTCTAAGTCAAGTCTAACCCAACATTTCGTACAATTGAATCAGTCTCCAACGGCCCACGGCTGTAGCACGTACCGACCTTTAGATTCTAATTCAATGTACACATCTCTATGTAATAGACAAGTATTTCTTATTTCGAAATCAAAGCCCTCGGCTGTAGCACGAAATGACAATGATTCAAAAATAAGAACTACTTTCTACCATGTTGGAAGGCTTTGACCGACACAAGCCCGTTGTGTCATTGGCCAATTACTACTTGATATTATTTAATTTTAGAGGGATTATATTACGTTACAATCATAATCATATTATAAAGAGATTCTTCCTTTTAAATTAAATATTTCAAATCAATAATCGATAATCAGATGATTCCCAGATCGGGTGGAGCATTGTCAAAAGGCGTCACTTAATAACCCTTTCTTACAGATAGAAATCTGTTGTTGACAGAATCATCCTTTCTCTCAATATTGAAAATTCATATTCAATTACGTGTTTCATAAACACAAGAATCTCATGATCGTATTCATAATATTTATATTAAGGTCATGAAACAATTTCACTATACTAGATTGTCTAACAAACGCCTTATGTCAATTAAGTTCACCTAAATCTATCATCGCATGGTAAACATAGGCATATATCTCACATATAAAATTAAATAAACAAGTAAATGTAAAGTGCAATAAAGTAAATGTGTTTGGTTATGGCCCCATCCTATGTGATCTTTATCAAGCTCATGATAAAGATCAAGGTCAATCTAATATGGTGATGGAAATAAATACAACTACTTATTACATAAGTCTTCTTCTTTGTATCACCTCCATTGGATAGCCTTCTTGAGTCTTCAATTACATTACATGATTAAAACTAAAACTAATCTAATGAACTTACAAGAATAACTCGAGTTACATTCGAGATTTATGATTACTTTAAAAATTAATAAATAAAATCATATTTTTTCGAATAATACATTACTTAATAAGTTTCATGATTAAATTAAATGTAAGTCAAAATGTAACGAAAATAACTTTAATTCACGAAAAACGAAAAAAATGTTACATCTAATTATAAAATATATTTTAACAATTATGTTCAAAAAATGATAATATTACAAAAACTTAAAAACATATGATATTTGATATGTGCCTGAAATTAGCCTAAAAGCATAATTAATGTTGAATTAATCAAACCCGAGATGGTCCAGTAACGAAACTCAGTTAATGAGGCCCAAAGCCTTGATTATTTATTAATTTCGTAATTAATAAATAGGGTAGAATAACAGCTCATTAAATATATCCCATAGAGGATAAAATTCTTCATTGAGTAGCCTCCAAGGCATCCAAAACAAAAAGGAATCTGCTTCCTACTTATTAGGACTCCAAATTCTACTCTAAAACGGAGACTTATTCATCAAGTCTCCTAACCCTAATCTAATTCAAGGACATCCAATATCTATATAAAGGGTCTCACCCATCCATGAAGAACTATATTTTGGCTTGATTCTTTAAATTTACAGAGATAAATAGGCATCTTGTGAAGACATATTTAAGCTACGAAACACAAGTGCAACCATTAAAGTCCTTGAACTCTCGAGCCCTCGCAATAAATATCGCAATAATTATAACCTAGTTTTTTACCCATAACATTTGGCGCCGTCTGTGGGAAAGTATAACAACAACCATGGTGAATACACGGAGGAGAAACAACGCCCCTGAAGGAACACCGACTGGGACGACCCAAACAATCTCATAGGTGGTGGAGATACCCCCACACTCAACCTATTCCTCCACTCAAGAAGGAGCCCCCGTAGGGTCATCTGAGGCTCAGCCTCAAGGGACGAATTCCCCAACTCTTGATTCTCTCTAAACACTTTAGAAATAATTCTCTCTCTTGATTTAATTTCCAAAAATTAAATTCTTAATTAATAATATTAATAACCTTTTCTTAGTTAATTTATAATCAATTAAATCTCATTTAATCAATTATTAAATTTGCCAATTAATTATTTATTTCATAAATAAATAATTATCAGCCATTATTAATTCATTCCTCCACCATTAAATCATTCTCTTTTATGGTGTGACCCTGTAGGTTCAATATTAAGCCGGTAGTAGAAATAAATAATAATAAAACTATTTTATCATTATTTATATAAATTCTCTAATTCATTAAATATGATTAATTAATTAATCATATTTATTCTACAGCGTGAGGGATACTTCTCAGCATATCGTGACTATCCGGATAATACGAATTCACTGCTTAGAATACCAAGAACCTATTCAGTGAGTAGTTACCGTACAATTAATTCCTTCTACCCTGCAATGTCACGATTAAATATAAAGCATGGAACTTGTGTCAAGCCTATCTTATTTAATCACTTGCTTTCCCATTCACTATGCTTAGTTTTATTTAATGTAAATTAGAAACTCCTTTCTAATTTCATTCACTCTGGCCAGAGATTCCTGAACTAACATAAGTGGATCAGCATTGAACATTCTCTTCCTTCACTGGAAGGGGTAGATCCTTATTGATCATACACTATCTTTGTGTACAAATTCCTATACCCAGTAGAGCCCTTATAATTGTCCCTTGAGACTAAGAACTAAACCAAAGCATAGTTCAATGTACACAAGATGACTATGATGACCTCAAGTCTAAGGATACTTGTACAACTATCACTATGTGAACAACTGCTGACACGTGAGTGAACTCCATCAGTTGTTCAGCTGTGTGAGTCATGTTCAATGAACTTATTCTATAATAAGCACTTACATACTAGCTATAGTGTCACCACACAAATGTCTATGAGAATAGACATCCTTCATAATGAAGCAAACATAGTATGTACCGATCTTTTGCGGATTATTAATTACCAGTTAGTAATCCTACGACCAGGAACTATTTAAGTTTAGAGTTATCATCTTTTAGGTCTCATTATTATGATCTCATCATAATCCATAAAAAGCTTTACTCTAAACCGTGGTATATCTTATTTAAACATTTAAATAGATAGAGTCCGCAATAAAAACAAAACAAGTCTTTTATTAATATCAATGAAATTAAAACAGATTACAGAAAAGTTATTCCTAAATCCTCATACATGATTGGACTTAGGACATATCTCTTTCACATTTACCTGTGAACCCTCAACCAATTGGGTATGAGTACTCAACGATCTTGACCACTAACCCCCCTTACGGGTTGCCTCTATACCCTGAGGTTGAAGGAAGTGAACACTCTAACCAGAGCGAGGCACAAGGGCGGACGTCCCAATATGTACGTGGTTTGGCTCCTATCCCAGAAGGCCGAGAGTGCTCTAGACTCTATTCTGATAAAGACCCTGAATCATCGGATGACGAGATCGCTCCAAGGAGAAGGCGTGCTGGAAAAGAACAAATGTCTGCTACTAGCTAGCGACCTAGGAACACTCAAGGGATGAATCCCCAAGATGTTCCGGAGAGGATCAAGGCTCATGAAGCTGAGATCCAAAGGCTAAAGTGCGACCTGGAAATGCACCTGACCTCAAAACCTCCACTTGCTTCGAGACAAAAAGATTTTCCTCCAATCATAGACCCGGATGATCCAACACCAAGAAGGGTTGTTGTCTCGAGGGCTGACCGAAGTGATTTAATGCCTTTGTGAGATCCTGATGATCCAAACCTAACATTCACTGAAGAAATAATGAACGCCCATATCTCAAGGAAGTTTAAGATGCCTACTATTAAAGCATATGATGGAACTAGTGACCCAGCTAATCATGTCAGAACATTCTCTAATGCCCTGTTGTTAGGGCCAGTGAACGATGCTATTAAGTGTCAGTTCTTTCCACAAACCCTGTCGGGTATGACTCAAAGGTGGTACAGTCGTCTACCCCCAAACTCGATTGGATCTTTCAAGGAGTTGAGTCAAGCTTTCATCAAGCTGTTTATTGGTCGCAAAGTGCATGAGAAAAGTTCAGTTTCCCTCATGGGCATTGAACAAGGAGCGAAGGAGTCCCTTAGAGACCATCTTAATCGTTTCACAAAGGAAGCCTTGAAGGTTTCAGATCTTGATGACAAAGTAGCTATGATAGCACTACAATAAGGAACTAAATACGAATTCTTCAAGATGTACTTAGCTAAGCGCCCCCCTGAAAATATATTGCAGGTCCAAAAGATAGGGTCGGAAAGTATATCAAGGTGAAGAAAAGTATGAAGAAGATGGTAGTGAACAGCGAGCCCGTTGGTGGCAAGAAGCAAATGACTAATCAAGAATACAATGCTAAGAACAAGTATCCTAGAACTGAGAAAGACGTTAATTCAACCCCGAATAAGGGAGGACCTGGACAAAAGTTCACCGAATATGCTAAGCTGAATGCTCCTAGAAGTCAGATCTTAATGGAAATCGATAGTGATAAGGATGTTCATTGCCCTAAGCCCTTGAAGGTTGATCCTGCTAAGCTAGATAAGAGCAAATATTATAGATTTTACAAGGATGCTGGTCATGACACTGATGAGTGCCAACAACTGAAGGACAAAATTGAATTCCTTATTCGAAAAGGAAGGCTGAACAAGTATACTGGAATTGGGGAGAAAGATGAAAGAAATAACAATGGAAGAAGGAATTTCGACGATCATAGGACGGATCAAGATGACCAGGGGAGAAACCTCAACCCCGAGGGCTAGTGATAAATATTATCCTTGGATGACCAACTACTGCTGGATTGTCTAAAAACTCAAGAAAAGCTTATGCTAGAGAAGTCATACATATAGTAGGAGAAGCTCCAAAAAGGGTTAGGACAGGAGTAGCAATGGTGTTTGATAATTTCAACTTGGAAGGAGTTAAGTTTCCCCATGATGTTCCCCTAGTCATAACACCCATAATAGGGAACAACCCGGTGAAAAGAATCCACGTAGACAATAGAGCATCTATAGACGTTTTAATATATGAGACCTTTATAAGGATGGGATATAATGACTCTCAATTAACCCCGACAGATATGCCGATATATGGATTTGCTGGAGTCGAATGTCCCGTGGAAGGGATAATTAAGTTGCCTTTGACTATGGGTTAGGAACCAAGGCAAGCAACACATATGTTGAACTTTGTAGTGGTAAAGGCTGGTTCAACTTACAATGCAATCATGGGAAGAATGAAAATACATGCTTTCAAGATAGTCCCCTCTTCTTACCATTCAGTGATGAAGTTTCCTACCAGGAAAGGGATTGGGGAAGAGAGAGGAGATAAAAAGATGGAAAGAAGTTGTTATGTGGCCTCTCTCAGGGAAGATGGAGTAGGGGCAGGTCTTTGCTATTGAAGACCTGGATATCCGTGAGGATGATGAAAAACGAGGAAAACCAGCGGGAAATTTGATTTCGGTTCCTTTGACTCCCGAGGACCCCGAAAAAGTGACTTTCATTGGAGCATCATTGGAGGAGCCCCTTAGAAGGAAGTTAATAAGGTTCTTGCAAGAGAATAATGATTTATTTGCGTGGTCGGCAGCAGATATGCCCTATATAGACCCAGAATTGATCACCTACAAGTTGAACGTGGATCCTAATCAGAAGACCATGAAATAAAAGAAAAAGAGTTTTGCTCCTGAGAGGCAGGAAGCTATCAAACAAGAAGCGGAAAAGTTCTTAGAGGTTGGTTTCATTGAAGAGATACAATTTCCAGAATGGTTAGCAAATCCGGTATAAGGCTAATGGGAAACAGAAGATGTGCGTGGATTTCACTGATCTGAATGATGCATGTCCCAAGGAATGTTTTCCGCTGCCCATGATAGATACTCTGATAGATGCTACCGTGGGTCATGAGATGTTAAGCTTAATGGATGGTTTCAGTGGATACAACTAGATCAAGATGCATAAGGATGACATCCCAAAGGTATCATTCATCACTGACTTTGGTGTTTTTTATTATCTTGTTATGATGTTTGGTCTCAAGAATACAAGTGCTACCTATCAAAGGTTGGTAAATAAGATTTTCAAAGATCTTATTAGAAAAACTATGAAAGTTTATGTAGATGACATGTTAGTCAAAATCTTTCAAGGGCTGATCACGTATCCCATTTGAGAGAAGCTTTTGAGATCTTGAGAAAGCATAAAATGATGTTGAATCCCGCCAAGTGTGCTTTCGGTGTAGGATGAAGAAAATTTCTAGGATTATTAGTCTCCAAAAGGGGAATTGAGGCCAACCCAGACAAGATAAAGGCCATTTTAGACACAGAACCTCCACATTCCGTAAAGGATGTGCAGAAATTCACTAAAAGAGTTGCAGCATTGGGATGATTCATATCAAAGTCTGGGGAAAAGTGTTTGCCCTTTTTCAAGGCTTTGATGAAGGTGAAAGGTTTTGCATGGACAGAAAAAAGCCAGGTGACATTTAAGGATTTGAAGAAATACATGGTTCAAGCACCACTATTGGCCAAGCCAATTCTTAATGAAACTTTGTACTTATATTCAGCCATTTCAGAAAATGCCTTGAGCGCCGTATTGGTTAAGGAAGAACTTAAAGTCCAGAAACCCATATACTATGTCAGTAAGATTCTACATGGAGCAGAGTTGAATTATTTGACTATTGAGAAGTTTTCTTTAGCCTTGGTGATGATTTCAAGGAAATTGCGTCCTTACTTCCAAGCTCATAAGATTGAGGTACTAACAAATCAACCTTTGAGAAATATTATTAACAGTCCTAAAGCTAGTGGAAGGCTGATTTAATGGGCCATAGAGCTGAGAGAATTTGACATAAAGTATAAGTCACGAACGGTGATAAAAGCCCATGCCTTGGCTGACTTCGTGGTTGAATGTACCATCCCCAGCCAAGAAGTCGGAGGCAGGAAGATACTGTACCTCAGGGCATGGAGGGAAAATAGGAGAATCAAGGAGAACAAGGATAAGGAATTGTGGGTTCTCTATTTTGATGGAACATCAAAAACAAATTCGAGTTGATCAGGGCTAGTTTTACAAAGCCCCGATGGATTCTTGATTGAATATGCTATGAAGTTAGATTTTCCGACTACGAATAATGAAACTGAGTATGAAGCTCTGATAGCTGGCCTTGGCCTAGCAGGAAGGGAGAGTTTGAAGATAAAGATGAAACAATGACAAAGTATGTACGCTTGGTAAGAGCTGTGATGACCCAATTCGATGAGTACCATGTCGAGCACATTCAGAGAGAAGAAAATGCTAAGGCTGATGCGTTGTCCAAATTTGCCTCGTCAAAAATCGAAAAAAGCTCCGGAAGCGTGTACTTCCGTGTTCTAAAAACAAGAAGCATAGATGTTAAGCTAGTTGCTCCCATAGGGCTAGGAGGGTCATGGATAGATCCTATTAAGGCTCATCTATAAATCAGATGGCTTCCTAGTGATGTAGCGGAGGCAAGAAAATTGTTTGTACGTGTAACAACCCAAATCCGGGGTCAAGATTTGGTGTCACGAAACAATCTTTATATAAAATAAAAGAATATTCAATTAACCCCTTGAATCTGGATCGTTTACAGGTTATGGTATGAAACAAGAATCTAACCTTTTACAACTCACAATAACTAGAATACAAGTTTAAATACCTTTATGCTTATGTCCGTGTCTTATTTTCTCACATCTTCGTCCTTTCCAGCGGAGATCTCTCTAACTTCTGTTGTCTAACAAAAGCTATTCACTTTTATCTTTATCTGTTTCTGGCAGAAATATGAATTTACAAAGTAAGAGTGAGCCAAAAATGCCCAGCAAGTATATAATTTGAGTTTCAAGCATTAATACCAAAAGAAAAACTTCCGGACAAAATCTTAAAACAATTTTTATACAATTCTATTTATTTAAGTTAGTTGAGCGAATAAACGTTGGCTGTCACCAGTCTTTGACTATAAATTCAAAAATGACAAGCGATTCCCCGATTCATTTCCTGAATCAGGGTTTCATCCGGTTTTGGAATCATAAAACCTTTCGAGAGAGAATGCCGTTAATAGCGATCAACAACAACTTAGACTGGACACTAGTTCACATCTATATCCTGCTTATCAGTCAGGATACAGTGCAGATCTATACCCACCTGTATAGATCCAGTAGGGTCCCCAGGCTCTACGGCCCATCTCAAGGCACCGGTCATGTCCCGCCCCTTAGGATTAAGTAAAACTTAATCCCACACATCATCATTATCCAGCCCGTGGAGTATTTTGATGTCAAATCATTTTGAATTCAAAACATCCCAATTCAGGGTTCGCAAATAACCCGAAAGAATGGGTATTTGCTCAAGAGAGCAATCGAATTATGTTAGGTCACACACACTGTAGAAGGGGGTTGAATACAGTTTTTATCATAATCAAATCGAGTTAAAGAACTCAAGTAACAGAAAACAGACTTTATTCAATATAATAAACTCTATTACAAGATGGAACTGTCCTCTCTCAGTGATGAACAAATATCACGAGAGCTGCTAGGGTTACAATGAATATTATTCTCGATAATGATAACACTTATAGTGTAAACCCTATGTCTGTGTTTATATACTACACAGTTACAAGATAATCGCTAATTGATATGGAATATAATTCTGCTTCCTAAAATATATCAATCAGATATCTTTTCTTCCAAGTATTCTATACTTCATAGAATTCCTTCTTCATGCATATCTCTTCTTGCGTTTGTCTTGATCTTCTTTCCTTTCAATCAGCTGCCTTCCTTATCTGAAAGTCTCCTTGAGTCCTGATATTATCTTATGATAAATATCTCCTGATAACTTAAGTTTTGATAATTTAAGTTATGACTTCAGTATAAGTACTGATTTCCAGTTAAGTACTGATTTGTCCTGTTTAAGTAAGATCTGAAAACTAAACACAAATCATATTAGACATGACATTATCAAATATATCTAACAATCTCCCCCAACTTGTAAATTAGCATAATATACAAGTTTAACAGATATTTGATGATGCCAAAAACATTAAGTACAAATGCATGAGAATTTGACTAGATAACTACAACTTACAATCCTTAAAGCTTTACCAACTTTAACTTGTGATAACAGCTTCAGTCTGTATAGACATCAGAATTTGAGCAGTTATAGATCTTGACTTGGCTTCAATTACTGATCTCTTTGATGTCAGGAGTTGTTCTGAGATAGTTCTTTAACAAACATCTCTCAGCATATTTAAGTTCATCAATCATCCTCCTTTTAGCATTCTTCAATTCAACTGTATCTTCACCAATTTGAAAGATAGCAGCCCTGAGATCATTTATTTTAGCTTTCCTTATATCCTGATCCAGTCTGATCAAATATGCCTTGTCAGACTCAAGATTGAATTCTACAGCCTTATAACCCAGAAAGGTAGTTATAATCTTAGCAGAGTTAGGCTTCATCTCAACAATATCACCCTTGTGATCTCTGTACTTGGGACAGTATGTGCTGTCAGACTTTATAGAATAAAGCTTCTTCTATCTATGAATTTGAGTCTTCAAATAATTTGCAGCACTTTCTGTTATTCAGTTCTTCACTTGAAGTAAGAATAGAACATGTTCCAGTTCCTCAAAATACTTCAGTGGTATAGCATTTTCCCTTATATGGTAAACCCTTCCATCTGTCATGAAATATAACAAGATATATTCTTTCAAGAAGGTATGGTAAACCATCTGTACAAATTCAAGTTGATTCAATCTTTCAGGAGTTGCTCCAACACTTGGTTCACTTAAGGAAGTTGAATCATTGGTTGTGTTCTGCACTCTTCTTTCATCAGCACTACCCAATCCAGATTTATCTCGTGCTTCCTTTCTTGTAACCACTCTTGCTTCAAAACCACTTGTTGCAGTCTTCAAAGGTTGAGTTTGTTTAGTCTTTAGTGAATCCCGGTAGGAGTAGCTTTGAGGATTTAACATGAGCAATGTCAGAGGTTTCCTTTAACTTATCTTCTGATATCAAGCCAATTTGAGCTATGTCAGAGGTTGCTTGCTTCAGTGTTATATCAGAACTTACTATATCTTGACTCTGAACAACTTGATCCATGTCAGAGGTTGTTTGAAAAATCTTCTTTGAAACCAGAGTAAGATTAGCATCTTCAACAGATATTTCTTCATCCTTAGGAGGCACATAAACCTTTACAGGTTCACCAACTTTTTCTTTGCCCTTGGACCTTGGATCTATCTGCATTTGTGATTTGGCCTTAGTTGCCTCAGGATTTACCCTTTCTTTTATCACAATGCCTTTAGCCTTAGGAATTTTCTTTTTAACAACAGAAGCTTCATATTTGGAGTTGACCTTTTCTAACTTAAGTCTAGCTTCTTCTTCCTTTAGACTTTTAAAGTCCATTCCCGGATTTTCTTTCAGAAATAACTGTCTTGAAATCTCCTCATCAAGTTCCAGATGTTCATCAGAACTTATCCTTTTACCAGTATCAGAAATTATTCTTCTCCCAATATCAGAACTTGTTCTTTGACTTGTATTTCCAGTTCTACTTGATGAAAGACCTTTACCTTGACCATGACCTCCACCCATTCCAGAGTTTCCCGGATCATCTTTTCCATCATCCTTTCCCTTTATTGTCATAATAGGTTTGCATTTGGACTTAATTACTTTCTCCTCCTTTTTGGCATCAGCAGGTAATAAAAGAGAGACAAACAATTCCACTGAGGATTGGATCTCATTGAGTTGATTTTGATGAGAAGCTTGATTCTTCAAAATTTCATCAATCTAAGACTGTTGCTTCTCTTGGGTTTTCTCAATGTAGGCAATTCTGTCAAAGGTAGGTTGGAAAAACCTTTTCTTTTCAAGTTTCAGATTCATATCTTGCTGGATCAAATTTTCTTGAATTTTATTCACCTTGTCATGAGTTATTGAGTGTTGACCTTGAAGGTGCCTTGTACTCAATGCAGTAACTCTCAGCTGTGTCTTGAAATCATCATTGATCAGCATTTCATCAGCTTTTGCAAGATGCTCAGCAATAATCTTTTCAGAAGGAACAAAGGTAACTGTGTTCCACTCCTTAGTCCACTCCTGTCCTCTAGGAGTTTCACTCCAAGGTACTGGTGTTTCCCCCGTAACAAACTTCTTGACTATCTCAGCTTTATGAACAGTTTGTTGAGGTGCATGTCCTGATGGACCAGCTGCATCAGCATCTACATTTGTAGCAGCAGCTTCACCAATAACTTCATCATTAGCAGCATCAGAACTTATAGAATCAGCATCAGTAGCTTCTTCTGATAAAAGAATAGTATGAGAGGCTATTGAGGCTTCAACATCATCCTCTAAGGGCTGATCTCCAACTAAGTTCTGATCAACAGCCATATTCTGATGCTCACCTGAAATATGATCTTCAGTATCTAGATGCAGAGAAGGTGTTGTAGGCAATTCTGGATTACAATCAGCATCAAGAAGTGGTGTTGTAGGTGAAGTGATTGGAGCTAGTGGAGCTTCTAGATGCAAAACCTGAGGCACTTCCAAGTTATGGATGTCAATTTCATCACTTGGCCCCTGGTTATCAGCATGTACTAGAGATTGATGAGTTGCATGAAGGTCTGGATCAGCACTAGAAGAATTGTGAGCTTCAACAGGGTCTTGTGAGATCAGAGATTCCTAATCCCCTTCCTTAACTGCTGCTTCCATTCCTTTACCAGAATCTTCAGGCCTTTTTGCCAATGATTTGAATCTTTTAGCTTTTAAGTAGTCTTTAGGAGCTGTATCATCAGAATTACGCTTTCTAAGCCTTTTAAGGGGCCTGGAACTCCCAATATCAACATCCTTTTGAGAAGAGACCTTCTCAGCTTCAATAACAACAGGTTCTGAGACTGGAACCTGTTCCTCAGCATCTGATTCATCTCGCAGAATAATCTCCTTCTCTTCATTTGTGTCTGAAGTACGTTCTTAGTCCTCTTAGGTTTGGAAGATGAAGGCTGCACAGTAGGATCTGAAGGTTGAGGTTGAGAAGTTTGAGGTGGTTGAGTAGAGGTGGTAGGTGCTGATGAATGAGGCTCGGATGGTTGAACATCAGGATAAAGTTCAGTGTATTTAACTGGATCGTAGTTTATTAAGGCTTGTTTGACAGATAAAGGAATTAGAAGGGGTCTTAACACAACCTTCTTATTATCAGTAGATAATAAGTTACTAAAAGCTCTTTTAGCTAGTCTGAATGATGAAATTAATTCACTAGCAGATTGGGGCTTATTATCACAACAAAAATTATAGATAAGCTGACAGAATCTAGCAAAATAAACAGTAGTTCTATCTTCTGTCATTCTATCCCCAATAAAACCTAAGACAACACTTGCATAGTCAAAATCAGTTTGATTTATGAAAGCATACCCGATTTGTTGGCTGAAGATGGGAATTGCATCGAAATTGGAACATTTGTTTGTAAAAGCCTTGGTTATGCAGTCAAAGAAGAAACTCCATTCCCTCCTTATGAAAGATCTCTTCAACTGGCCCAGCTTTACCAATGTCTTCTCATATCCCAGACTGGCCATCATGTTTTGAAGAACTGGCTCTTTAACAGTAGAATAAACACAGTTCTCAGGTAGCTGCAGTGCTTGTCGAACCGTAGACAATGTCACAACATACTCATCCTCCCCTGATTAAAAAATAATACTTGGGGACCCTTGAGCACCACCATCATCATATACACTGCTTCTCCAGAACTCCAGTACTTGAGTACCAGAGACTGCTTCAGGTTCAGTCAGAGCATACCCAATATCAGAACTAGCAAGAAAGTCCTGAATGAAGTAAAGTTCAGATGGGGCTTCTGACTTGCTAAGAATAGCGGAGAAGTTATTAGGAACAAACGTAGCTCCATCAAAAATTATGTCCTTGGGTGCCATGAGAAATACGTGAGAGAAAAAATTTCCTGTAAGGTGTTTGATAAAATGTCTGTATGAAAAATCATCAGTAGATGTGAGAGAGAATAAAAGTAAAAAGAGAGAGATAAAATATGAAGGTAAATAAAAGATTTTACAATCTTTCCTCTCTTTTACTTATACACGGTTAAAAAATAGCCGTTTGAGACACCTGTCAGACATGCAGCAGTAAAAGATAATTAATGGGCACGGGTATTCAGTAATCATTACTTATCACATGCAGTTTTTCAAGGAGAAAAACCGTTTCACTTACCAAGTAATCCCATTAATCAAGGACCTGCAGTTTTATTTTAAATTTTAAAACTGTTCCCACTAAATAAATTATTATTACTGCTTTACCAATATTCTGTAAAAATATGACCAATGAGAGAATGACCAAAAATAAACCAAGTAAATAAATACTGCCACGTGAAAATCATAACTTGATTTGTATCAGAGTTAAAAAGGTCATCAGAATATGGTTAGTATTAGGATTTGAAATGTCATCAGAATATGAAACGACATAGAGACAAAATCTTGCAAAAAGATAAAATTTCATTAATATATCAAGTGAATACATTTCATAAAACTTAAATTACATGCATGAAATTACAAGATTGCCCTAGTCTAAAATGCCTAACGACTAAGTCCTTCTGTTGCTGGAGACGAAAAGCACTGCAAGACGGATGATCCGTTCTTGCTGACGGAGAGCTTCTCTCCTTTCTGCTTCCAATCTATCAAGATGGAGATGATACTCCATTGATAAAAACAAGAGTTCGGTCTGAACCTCTTGTGGAACCGAATCCCAGAGTTCATTAGGAATGACAGTGACATGCCACTCCTGCTGCCAGTAAGCACAACTCAACTCAATAGTGAAAGTTTCATAGTTCAAGAATATGTTGAAACGAACCATTTTTGGTGATATGAATAAAAAGAGAGTGAGTTTGTGAGAAAGTGAAGAATGTTTTGGCTGGAATGATGTGTTGATTTAAATAGCCAATGGAATACCAAGGGACGGGAGGACTGAGCAACAATTTCAAGTAAAAATGATGACCCCTCGACTTCCTAGATTTATGAGTAATAACAACAACCATTGGAAGCTTAAAACAGGAGTTAATGAGCACATGAAATAAGTAAAAATTACTGTGCATATACGAGTACCACTAATCCAAATTATGTTGACTGTTTATATCTCACCCAAACATATTCTGATTTTAAATATGTCTTTTTCAAATTTTAACCACAAATAAGTCAAGTAAAGAATCAGGATTTAATATCAGAACTTAGACTTATATCAGAACTTAGCAGTCATCAGAACACGATTCCTTAACTCAAAAGGTGAATGCCCATTTCTGTAATTCTTCATACAAATTCTGATTTCGTTTCTTCAGAATTTAATCATCAGAATTTCCATCATAACTTGTCCTCAGAATTTATACCAGTGACACTTAACCTGTTCATCTAAAACCACATTTATCACCACAGTAATTTTCATCATTCATATGGAGTGTATGTGTGTGCAGTAAGCTAAATATCAGATAAAGATTAAAGTCTTATTCACTTCAGTACATCTTAGAAATTAAGGCATAACTAAGAACTTTGCTCAAAATCTGTTAGTATTCTGAAGTCTACTTTAGAATGAGTTCATGCATGAGTCCACCTCTACTGTTTTGTACTCATTTTATGCATCTTTTGAAATTCCATTTTACAGTGGCTTCTCAGTGTAAGTGAGTTACAACTGCTTATCAGAATTTATGCTATTATCAGAGTATTTCTCCAGTAATCATAGAGTGTGAAAAGTCACCAAGAAAAATATTTATTTTGCTTTTCTGATGCATATTAATTAATACCAGCAATGCACTTGGGTCTTCCCTTCCACATTTTTACTCTAGATCTCAAATGAGTACCTGATTTTTCTTTTCTTTTCTTTTCTTTTTCTTTTGATAAGTGAGGTTTATCAGCACTTAGTACATCCATCAGATTTACTAACATCAGAACTTAACAGATAAGTAGCACTATTCTAGTTTTTGACTTAGTAATAAGATACACAAAGTAAACTTAACTGAGCTCAATATCAGAATTTGCTTGTGTTAAAAGATTTCCACATAAACAATTACTTCAAATATGTGACTTTAGTATATTGTAGACTACTAGGTCAGCATCTAGCACAATTATCCTCATTGGATTGGATAGTCACAGAAATATTCATATCACTATCAGAGTTTAGAATTTCACATCAGACAACAATCAGTACTTAAGCAATTTCCAATTTAAGCACATAATACACAAAGATAGTAATATCTGTAAATACTGATCATAACATCTGATGTATCAGAACATAAACTAAGCAGATTTAGAGAAAGAACCTGAAATCATTCCAAGTTCATTTACCAATCTTGTAAAAGTAGCTTCACACAGTGGTTTTGTGAAGATATTTGCTAGTTGTTGATCTGTTGGAATAAAGTGCAATTCCACTGTACCTTCATTCACATGTTCCCTTATGAAGTGGCACCTAATGCTGATGTGCTTTGTCATTGAGTGTTGAACTGGATTACCTGTCATAGCAATAGCACTTTGATTATCACAGTAAATAGGGATTTTAAAGTATGTTAACCCATAATCCAGTAACCGATTCTTCATCCAAAGAATCTGTGCACAACAGCTTCCTGCAGCAATGTACTCTGCTTCTGCAGTTGATGTGGAAATTGACTTTTATTTCTTGCTAAACCAAGAAACTAATCTGCCTCCAAGAAATTGGCAGCTTTTACTTGTGTTTTTCCTGTCAATTTTGCATCCTGCAAAATCTGCATCTGAGTAACCTATTAGCTTAAAGTCTGATTCTCTGGGAAACCACAATCCCAGATCAGCTGTACCCTTAAGGTACTTGAAAATTCTTTTCACAGCTGTTAAGTGAGGTTCTCTTGGATCTGCTTGAAATCTTGCACAAAGACAGGTAGCATACATAATATCAAGCCTACTAGCAGTTAGATAGAGTAGTGAGCCAATCATACCTCTGTAATCAGTAATATCTACTGATGTACCAGTATCCTTATCCAATTTTGTTGTAGTGGCCATGGGAGTGGATGCACTTGAACAATCTTGCATTCCAAATTTCTTCAGCAAATTTCTGGTGTACTTGGATTGACAAATAGAAGTGCCTTCTTGATTCTGCTTGACTGGAAGCCCATAAAATAGCTAAGTTCCCCCATCATACTCATTTGATATCTTGACTGCATCAGTTTGGCAAACTTCTTGCAAAGTCTGTCATTTTTAGAACCAAAAATGATATCATCAACATATATCTGCACCAAAAGTTAGTCTTTTCCATGGTTGAGGTAGAACAATATTTTGTCAATAGTTCCTCTGTTAAATCCACTTTCCAGAAGAAACTGAGCTAAAGTCTCATACCATGCTCTTGGAGCTTGCTTAAGGCCATAAAGTGCTTTATCAAGCCTGTAGACATGATTTGGAAGTTTTGAATCTACAAAGCCTGGAGGTTGTTCAACATATACTCCCTCTTTCAATTCTCCATTTAGAAAAGCACTTTTCACATCCATTTGAAAGACAGTAAACTTTTTGTGAGCAGCATAAGCCAAAAATATCCTTATGGCTTCCAATCTAGCAACTGGTGCAAATGTTTCATCATAATCAATTCCCTCCTGTTGAGAATATTCCTTTGTAACCAGCCTTGCTTTATTCCTTGTTATTATGCCATCACTATCAGTTTTGTTTCTGAACACCCACTTTGTACCAACAACAGATCTGTTCTTTGGTCTTGGCACTAGGGTCCAGACTTTGTTTCTTTCAAATTCATTTAACTCTTCCTGCATTGCTTGCACCCAATCAGCATCTTGAAGAGCTTCTTTCACTTTCTTTGGTTTAGTCTGAGAAAGAAAAGAATTATAAAGACATTCATTTGATGTAGCTGTTCTAGTTCTGACACCTGAATCATGATTTCCAATAATTAAGTCAGGTGTATGTGATTTAGTCCACTTCCTTGCAGATGGAAGGTTTTCTCTAGAACTGGATTCTCCCCCATGATCCATGCTGTCTTCATCAACATTTTCTGATGCTCCCCCTGAAATTATGCTCTCTGAGTTGGATCCTTCAGAATTTGAGTTTTCAGACTTATCAGAACTTAGCGCATCAGAACTTGATGAATCAGAACTTGAAGAGCCGGTTGTAGGTTCTGATGTTTCTTGAGATGTGGTTGTATCTTCAGTATGCTCCCCCTGCACAGGTGCATCTTCCTTTGGCGTAGTCACCACAGTTTCAATAACATCAGAGTTTAATCCATCAGCGTTTGCAGTATCAGGATTTAGACTGTCAGGATTTACAGTATCAGAAATTAAATCTTCATTTTCAAATCTCAGCTGATCATGATCATTGAAATCTTCAAGTCCAGTAATCTTTTTATCATCAAAGGAGACATTGATAGATTCCATGACAACCCTTGTTCTTAAATTGTAGACTCTGAAGGCTTTTGTGGAAAGTGGATATCCAACAAAAATTCCTTCATCAGCTTTTAAATCAAATTTGGATAGCTGTTCAGGATGAGTCTTAAGAATAAAACACTTGCATCCAAATACATGAAAATACTTCAGATTTGGCTTCTTTTTCTTCACCATCTCATATGGTGTCTTTCCATGCTTGTTAATGAGTGTTGCATTCTGAGTGAAACAAGCAGTCTGCACAGCTTCAGCCCAAAAATAGGTTGGTAGCTTTGCTTCATCAAGCATAGTTCGTGCAGCTTCAATAAGAGTTCTATTCTTTCTTTTAACAACTCCATTTTGTTGTGGAGTTCCAGGAGCAGAAAATTCCTGTTTGATTCCATGGTCTTTGCAGAACTCTTCCATGATCAAATTCTTGAACTCAGTGCCATTATCACTTCTTATGATCTTCACAGAATCCGTGACCAATTTGTCCAGTTGCTTGACATGATCAATCAAGATAGATGCAGTTTCACTTTTTGTGTTCAAAAAATACACCCATGTGTATCTGGTGAACTCATCCATTATGACCATAGCAAATTTCTTCTTTGTAATAGACATGACATTCACTGGACCAAATAGATCAACATGTAATAGATGATAAGGCTCAAGAATTGATGATTCAGTCTTGCTCTTGAATGAAGATTTTCTTTGTTTAGCCTTCTGACATGAATCACAAAGGCCATCAGGAGTAAATACTGATTTTGGCAGTCCTCTTACAAGATCTTTCTTGACTAGTTCATTTATATTGTTGAAATTTAAATGAGAGAGTTTCTTGTGCCAATTCCAGCTTTCTTCAATTGATGCTCTACTTATCAGACAGATTGCAGAACCATTAGTACTTGTTGAAATATTGGCTTCATAAATGTTACAATGCCTGTATCCTTTCAGAACAACTTTGCTTGTAGATTTGCTTACAACTTTACAGTGTTCTTCAAAGAAATCCACATGATAACCTCTGTCACAGATTTGACTAACACTCAGCAGATTGTGTTTAAGTCCTGAGACCAGAGCTACTTTTTCAATGATGACATTCCTCAGATTGATATTGCCATATCCCAAGGTTTTTCCAATGTTGCCATCTCTATAAGAAACACTTGGGCCAGCTTTCTCCACAAAGTCTGATGGCAGGGCTTTATTTCCAGTCATATGTCCTGAACATCCACTGTCCAGAACTAGGATGTTTTTCCTGTTGCCCTGCAATCACAAAGACCATTAATGATTAGTTTTAAGGACCCAGAATTGCTTGGATCCTTTGGCCTTATTAAGTTTGTTAACATTTGCAGCGGATTTAGCATCAGAGTTTATGTTAACATTTTTCTTATCAGCATTTACACTATCAGACTTTGTATCAGAACTTCCACTAGAAGGAACAATGCTAACTTTCTTTAAAGAAGGTTTTATTTGATAATAATCATAGTACAAACTATGATATTCCTTACAAGTATAAATGGAATGCCATAACTACCACAATGAAAACAAGGATTTTGTGGCCTATATCTAACAGACTGACTCTTAACTCCTGACTTTGAAGGTAAGGAGTTTATGTTCTTATTCTTCCTGCAAAAAGAATCCAGATGGTTAGAATTTCCACAATTATGACATGTTTTTCTAGGAGCATTAGGAACAGGCTTGTAATCATTACTTTTATTCACACCTTCCTTTCCATTCCTATTTTTCCTAGGTGACTTTACCTTGTTTGCATTCTTAACATCTTTCAGCTTATGCTTAAGCTGCTTCTTTGTCATTAAGCCTACGTTAACTTCAGTTTGCTTTTCTTGTTTTAGTTTGCCAGAAGTTAATTCCTCTTTAACTTCTGATTTATCAGTATCAGACTTTACAGCTACAAACTTAACAGGTTTCAACTTTGGCTTTTGTTTAACAACTATAGGCTCAATTTCTACAGTTCCTTTATCATTCTTATCATCTCCATAACCTAAGCCCTCTTTCCAGTTTCCACTACTTAACAAATTCTGAGTTGTTCTGCCAGAGTTAGTCCAAGTTCTGATAATCTCTCTTTCCTTTTCTAACTCAGTTTTTAGAGATTCATTCATTTTAAGTACTTCATCCCTAACATAAAAAGCATCATCTCTATCTTTCTGAGTTTGATGGAACATGACTAACTCTTTTTCTAAATAATCATTCCTCTTTTTACAAGCAAGATTTTTAGAAGTTAATCTTTCACATGTTAAAGTTTGATCTCTATAACTAATGAACATGGTTTTAAGATATCTTCTCAACTCATTAATATCATCAGTATGAAAGGCATAAGTAGTTTGAGGTACCTTTAACTCAGCAGCATCAGAACTGCTATCAGCATTTGCCATCAAGGCGTAGTTTTCCTCACTTTTAGAATCTGAAGTGTCTGTCCAGCTTTTCTTCTTTGTGACAAGAGCCTTGCCTTTGTCACTCTTCACTTTCTTGCAATCAGGAGATATGTGGCCTTTCTCACCACAGTTGTAGCATTTGACATTTGTGTAATCTCCTCTGTCAGACTTCCCTCCCTTGCCTTCAGATTTTCTGAAACTCTTCTTATCAGAACTTGCACCTTTCCTGGAAAATTTCTTTCCCTTCCTGAATTTTATGTATGCAATTCTTGTGATTCCTTTCACCATAAGAGCACACAGCTTCATCATATCTTCATCAGCATCCATCTCAGGCAAGCTTTCAGTTTCTGAGTCATCATCACTATCAGAACTTGATGACTCAGTATCAGACTTTGTGATGAGAGCTTTTCCCTTGCCTTTCCTTGAGGTAGCTGCTTTGGGAGATTCCTCCTCATCCTTAAGAGCAACTATCCTTGACTTTCCTCCTTTCCTCTTGCTTCTTTGTTCCATCTCAAGTTCATGAGTCTTGAGCATCCCATAAATTTCATCAAGAGTTGTTTCTTCAAGTTTATAGTTGTCTCTTATAGTGGTGGCCTTCAAATCCCATCTTTCAGGAAGTCCTAACAGGAATTTTAGATTCGAATCCTCAAGATCATACTCATTGTCAACTAGTGACAAATCATTCAAGAGTTTGACTAATCTGTCATATAAACCAGTTAATAACTCATCAGGTTTTGAGTCAAAGTGTTCATACTCTTGAGTGAGTATTGTCTTCCTGTTCTTCTTAACTGATTCGGTTCCCTGAAATCTTGTCACCAAAGCATCCCATATCTCCTTTGCAGTCTTGCAGTTGATTACCCTGTTTGACATTACATTATCAATAGCACTATGCAGCAAGTGTCGTACCTTAGCATCCTTAGCAATTGAAGAGATATCTTCAGCAGTGTAATCACTCTTCTCCTTTGGCACAGACTTTGCTGGTTGACCTGCAACTACAACAGTGAGTTTGGTTGGCTTGTGTGGTCCTTCATTGATTCTGTCAAGATATTCTGGATCAGTAGCTTCCAGAAATATAGACATCCTCACCTTCCATATGGAATATTCAGATGATTTCAGAATGGGAACTCTAATACTCTCATATCGACTATGGATTTGAGTTTTTGGAGGTTCTTTAGTTTTGGTGGGCTTGGTTGGAGTTTCTTCTTAAGACATGATTGTTTTTGGATCTTAAACTGTTTGTGTGTTAACAGATTTGCTCTGATACCACTTGTTAGGTCACACACACTGTAGAAGGGGGTTGAATACAGTGTTTATCACAATCAAATTGAATTAAAGAACTCAAGTAACAGAAAACAGACTTTATTCAATATAATAAACTCTATTACAAGATGGAACTGTCCTCTCTCAGTGATAAACAAATATCACGAGAGCTGCTAGGGTTACAATGAATATTATTCTCGATAATGATAACACTTATAGTGTAAACCCTATGTCTGTGTTTATTTACTACACAGTTACAAGATAATCGCTAATTGATATGGAATATAATTCTGCTTCCTAAAATATATCAATCAAATATCTTTTCTTCCAAGTATTCTATTCTTAATAGAATTCCTTCTTCATGCATATCTCTTCTTGCGTTTGTCTTGATCTTCTTTCCTTTCAATCAGTTGCCTTCCTTATCTGAAAGTCTCCTTAAGTCCTGATATTATCTTCTGATAAATATCTCCTGATAACTTAAGTTCTGATAACTTAAGTTCCGACTTCAGTATAAGTATTGATTTCCAGTTAAGTACTGATTTGTCCTGTTTAAGTAAGATCTGAAAACTAAACACAAATCATATTAGACATGACATTATCAAATATATCTAACAAATTATAGGAAAAATAATGAAAAGAACATGCATAATCAGAGTTATTGCAGCGAAATATAAAACATTTAACTATTCTGAACTTAGAATAGGAGCGAAGAAACATTTACAGTATTTTAAAAGAAAAATCAGGAATACTTGCCTCAATAAGCTTTAATCGCTATTACTAGTTGACTTTGGTTCGACTTGAACGTTCGGCCTTATCGTCAAATTATTATCCCATTATGGATACGATCCCAACAGTCAGGCCCTTCGATTAGAACTTCGTTAATCTCGACATCTAATCGCTAGATCACTCTTAGTCCGATGTCACGTCTCGGGTCTTCCAACTAAGACCTACAGGGTTAAAATACCCTCATTCAGATAATCGCTTAAACTCAACTTAATTCCACTATCACTTCTACCCAGGCGATTTCATAACCCGACTTATATTTATATGTATTATTAAAATACACACAGCAATTAGGGTTCACATCTTCAAAACTCGGTTCAGTATTTATTTTCGGAAAATATGTATACTCGTCATTTTGAAAAATAGGTAATCGATTATTTATAAATTATTTTGTCTCAACCGTAATTAAGTTCGTATAATATAACTATATATATAGTTATTCGACGTCTCCGATAATTATAGGTTACGTTCCCATATTTTCGGAATTAATTTCCCGAAAATCGTGCAGAGTCTCCTTTGTTTATCGGCCTACCCATCGAACAATTCGACGTCAATCACAATCAACAATCACATCAAGCAATTCATAAATCCATTTATTAATCCCGTCCATCAATCCGAATTCACTTTATTAATTATTATTATTATTTTCGTTCCAAAATTTATTTCACAACTACTTTTATTTATTTATAATTTAGGACTCAGAATTAATCATCATTGTCCACCGTCGGCTCGCCGAGGCTCATCGTCGACGACGATAAAATTCGTCGGTACCCGCTAAATTCGGGTTTCCATACGAATTCCACCGATTTACAGTTAAAAATTTTCTCGCACGAATTTTATTTCACGAATCTTTAATCAATTTATTCCCTGCAAAAAATATGAAATAAAAATTAATTAAATTTCAGTCAGTCAACACAGGCACGCACACCACACGCGGCCTTAACGGAAAACGGCCGGAAAACAGCCGGCACCACAACTGGAAACAAACCCATACAGACCACAACAATCACACACACACATCCCACATGATATCACACATATACATACATACATATGCTAGAAAAGAACAATCAGAACGGTGGTTACCGGAGAAAGAAGAAACCGGCGGCCGAAAAACACGGCGGCAGGGGAAAAAGAAAAGAGAAACGAAGTGAACAGGAGAGACAGGAGAGATGGAGACGAGAGGGAGAAGAGAGGGATGAGAGATTTAGAGAGAGAGATGGATCGAGAGATTACAGAGATAGAGAGATTGAGATGAGAGACAAAGCCGGGATGTTTATCCCTCAAATACAAACAAATGACTCAGCCCTCTAATAACCAAAGCAAACCATGTGTCCGTGCATCGTTTTATACAATTTCTGATTCGTTTCTCGGGTAATTTAACGAATCAACTATACTTTAAAATTTATCGAAAAATTGCAAATTTTAATACCAAAAATCTCTAAATATTTAAAGGTTCATAAAATAAAATTTTTATAATTTTTAGAGCATTTTTGAAACGCAACTCATACTCGCATTTCACAATTAACGAACCGAGCTGCACTTAAAACAAATTCAGAAAATCACGAAAGTAGTTTTAAAATGTTATAAATATTCCGATATTAATAAAAATGTAAATTTAGTAAATTTAAAATAATTTCTGAAATGCAATTTATACCAGTTTTTAACAATTAAAAGAATCAACGCGCGGTGCAATTAATCCCAAAAATTTCCAAAATAATTTTAAAATTCTCGGAATATTCCAACCTTAATTAAAATGTGGATTTCATAATTTTTGAATAATTCTGGAATTAAATACTAATTTTACAATTAAATAAAATCAGAAAATTATTTAAAGATAAATAATTAATAAAATATTGATTTCTAAATTTTATAAATCCCTAGAAATAATAAATAAAATTATTAGAAAACAAAAATAATTTTAGAAACAATTTTAGCATTTATAAGAATAAATATTCAATAAAATTACTATAAAAATGAATTAAATTCATACAACTCGATAATTAATTACAAAATTAATCTTCGCATCCAACAAATCACAAACAATTAATAATATAGCAACACATAGCTGACAGAGCCATCACATATTTTATTTATTAATAATTCGATAACTATATTTACATATCGGATCCGAAAATAGGTTACTTAGTCACTAATTAACTAAAAGACGATATGATTTTAATACCAAACTTGGGTAATTATCAAAACGGAGCTTCCTATAAAACATTTTATACGTAAACAGGGTGATAATATATCGCTTCCTGAGGGTACGAATTTTTATCGGACTATAAAATGATGTGCGCATCGAAAATTTCACACCGGGACTCGTACAGGTCAAACCGTACCCCGGATCGAAAAAGTTAAAACACGAAAAGTGTTCAGAATTATCAGATTAGGTTAGGAAGGAGTTTTCAGAATAGTTTTCGGTTGTAAAATGCAAAAACGGTTGAAGTGGGACGATTTATGATTCTAAAAAGTAATTTTATAATCACGTAAAAATAATCATTCTTGACTCTATAAATTCTTATAAAATCATAAAATAATCTAAAAATTACCAGAAAAATACCAAAATTATTTACATTTAATTTTGAATAATTAAAAATTAAAATATCTAAATTGTATCAGAAATAAACATCCAAATATTAATATCAATTATCAAATAATTCACCAAAATTCACATAAAATCACATAATAATTATTTATTTATAAAAATAATTACATAATATTTCTCAGACGTTATATCCTTCCCCTCTTAAAAGGATTCTGTCCTCAGAATCATGCTAAGGAACGGACCATGATGTTTTCCAAGTATCTCTCTTATAATTTCTCAGCTCTCATCACCTTAATCACAACTCAATGGCCTCATACCATCATCAAATCTATCAGTTACTCACGCAATCTGACTTAAGCCTTCATTTTATACATATGGAGCTAAATTACTCTTTTTAGTCATATACATTTGAACATCTTATAAACTCGTTTTGCCCGTAACAACAAGGCCAACTCATTCGCAATCGCTCTATCTATTTTCTTATTGTCTCAAAGGACTAACTTAGTTATACTAACCTTATTTTGGTTCTAATTCTAACAACTCGTGCTCATGAATCTTCCATTTTCACTGATTGTTCTATTTTACTCTTCACGTCTCCTTCTGTTCGTTTAGTCTGACCTATAATTATTCTCCAATTGTATTCGAGAATTTTGAGTCGATCTCTTGTACTTTTAATTTATCTATGCTCGATATACTAAGCTCATGGTATCTTATGCTTCAAATTGTTCTAAATCTATTCAAAAACTAAAAATTAAAGAAAAATCTTGGCAATTGCATTTAACTCACCACTTTGTAGTATATCTCAATTTCTTTTCAATCACTATCAAGTTTATTCATCAAGCGAGAATCTTTTACTATTTGAAAGAAAATATATTAATTTGGAACGGAATGAACCAGAACTTTATTTAAAACCCGGTCTCTTGGTACTAATACTCATTTTGTTGTTCTATCAAATTAGATATCAATACAAACTTTGATGCTCACAACGTCCCATACTGAAGTCAACATCAATCATCTGTATTAATACCACCTTTGATATCAAACAACAAAGTAAGTATCAGCATAACCCAGAAGACGGATCAAGACCTGTTCTCAATTTCTAACTTTTCCAATTTCTTTATTCACTTTCCAGCAATCTTAGTGACATTCACTCTTTCTTCTCTACTCTAGACATCTGTCTTTAAATGGATCTTGCTTGGTTGGTAATTAACCGCACAACTGGAGCTCATAATCAATTGCAACCAGAATTCATACCCTTGAAGTTGAGAATGCAGTTGCTACTTTTCAACCCTTCACTTGCATATCTTCAGGCGTTCAACATACACTTCCTTAGTCCTTGAATTAGCGAGGATGTTATCAATAAATACAATTACGCTATCCAAATACTCCTGGCACATTGTGTTCATTTGATCTTTAGACTTACAATTTCAGATAATCGACGCGTAACTTCATACCTCCATTCTCTTTTTCCATGATAACTTCTGTGCATAGCGCGAAACACTTCTTATTCCTTCATTCCACATTCCTGGAGTTTCTTTAACTCGTTACTTCATCCCTATTGGGTCATATGATACAGGGCTTTTGACACCAGCTCCACTCTGCGCAATAACCGACGAGAAATTCTTAACTCATTCCCTGAGGTAACCTTGGTAAATCATTTATTCGAACCTCCAGGATTTCACTTTAATTTTAAAGATTTCCGACATGAGATTCATTGTAATGTTCTTCTTTAACAGTTCACCACTAATACCTTGGTTTCATCTCCCTTGGTTACCCGTATTCTTTGAATGAAATTTCTTTCTTCAATTATCGGCGTTTCACTTCCTTCTCCTATCAGTTTTGGCACAACTGACGTTCGCAACTTGTATATATCCTGGATTTTTTTTATAAAATTTCTTTATCATCCTTTTTGATTCCACTTCTTTTCTTCGTTATTTCTCCATTTACATTATTCATTATCTCTTTTAAACATAATGAATTTCTTCTTCTTAGTAATATTAATCTGTTTATTATTGGATAGGTCATTTCTGGAGTTCACACTGGAATGAAGACTTTTATTTATAATATCAAAATTCTTATTAATAGAATTATTAGAATTTATCAGTAGCTATTTTTCTTAGCTTGGCTTAAATCATCACTGATCGCATATTTGGCTTTCTCCAACTGATCAACATTTCTTTTTCTTGAATTCACATGCGGACTTCGTCAGTCTCTGTCTTACATCGGATTCTTGGATTTGCGAGTTTCCCAGTATTTCACCGTATCTTCCCTTAAATTGTAATTCAATATGGATGTACATTCACGTCCCTCATGGAGTATTATTACAGGGGGTAATATTTCTTTGCTCTATCTTGGATCTTCAATTCTTGCAAACGTTCTCTCCACTAATTTACAGTAGCTTCCATTAAATCGTCATTCGATATGGATATACATCCAAGTCCTTCCTGGAACACTATTACAGATGATGACAGCTCTTTGTTTTGTTTTACTCCTTCAGTTCTTAAAAATATTCTTCTTACTAGAAGGTACCAATAACTTTCTGTTCCTCTTGTTTATCGAAAAGGGTGTATTCATCTAGATAAAACCTCGCACAGGCTTGCAGTAACATCATGCAACTTTTCCACTTTCTCCTAATGTCATTATTTCCTCCAAATTGCTCATTGCTTTGATTTCGAATCTGAAAATCATGTCAGAATTTGACTTAATCTAGTTGGAATCGATCTCCATTTATCTAACCATTAGTTGGTAAAGTTGATCAATTAACTCTTTTAACTGATCACATAAACCAAGTGCTGATTAGCTAACTGGAATCAAAGACCAATTACATAAAGTCGGTTTGATCATAACATTCTTTCTCAAGAACCAAGATCGCAATCATTCGGAGTATTGATGAAAATGACAATGTACTTCTTTATTCTTGAACGTAGGGTAAGTTCTAAAAATTTGGGCAGCACTTCCCTTATATTATCAACTACCAGTCGGGCTTAAGCCGACACCATCAATCAACCAAGGCATCCACAATCATATCCACCCACTTTTATCCACCAAAGTCATAAATTTACCACAATTCACATTATATCATATTGATCAGCATCTGACTGGTATATCATATATATTTTTAATTGGAATTGGGTCTTAAATCCACAATGATTAATATAACCATACCTTCCTCGGTTGTTTCAGGATATTACAAAATGTTATTAGTGAACTTAAAATTTATCTCATTATTTTCTCAAAAATTTTATTCCGCGAGTATTTTAACTTATCTCTTGTCATTACTAATTGTGTACCGCTACTTTTAAGAATTATGCTGCATCTTTTAATCAGTCACGCCAATCCTCTATCTTTGAAGATACACATTCAATTCTATTGATTAATCTGTTTATCTTTTAATAACCACGCATGGTTTTCATTATTTCTTAAAAGATTCCATAGTTGAATCACCATTCCTTCATATCCACTTATGTTCCCGTATCGAACTTTTGTCGTTGGTCCAGTTACGGGTATCCAATTCACCATAACTTATTTACTCAAATTGAAGAACCTCACAGTTCCTTGAAGAACACGCTCGAAATTTGATTGCAACTAAGATTTCTTCTATCTTGAATCTTCACGATAAATATCTTTTCGCAAGAAGGGATGCTTCACGTATTAATCACTTGTCTGAGTCATTGTTCAGAATTTCCTTGATCTTCGATTGTCGTCCTGATACTCGTTCACGTTGTTTGATGTGCACAACCTTACTTCCTTATTTTATAATTAATTTATTCATTACGGTTCACTAACAATTCTTTTCTCGTCGAAATCTTCCGATTTGAAGTGCATCGTGTTAACGTAATCTACTATACTGATGAGATCCTCGCAACACGAACAACTGTCTGATTTGATGTCTTCGCCATGTCCACTGGTTGGTGTATCCATTCTTTCTTACTCGTAATGTCCACAATTTCTCGGTTTGTAATTATATCCTTCTTCGACACGTAATTCTACCTGTCCCACGGGACTATTCCATTTCTTTTGTAATCGTCAAAGAACAGACTCTGTGCAAGAGGAGAGTTTGTGAATAGGATTTTGATTGAAAAACTGAATAAGGAATAACGATGCAACAACTGCTTGGGAGGAGCTGTAAGTCAATAAATTGAAGGAAGAAGAATGAGTGAAGATTTAGATGTGAATGAGAGAATCATATTCGTACTCAAGATGGCTAGTCTTTCATACTATATGGCATACAACACATGATTTGGTGGCATCCCACCCGACTCTTCGTCATTTCGACAAAGCGTCATACCACAACACTGTTTGTCTCAATCAGGAATCAAAAATTTGAGAAGAGAAACAATTCAGAAGAAATACAAGAAATTTTCTTTCGTTTTCGCCTCATATGATTTATCAACAGAAGAAGCTCATACGTATTCACAGATCAAGATAAACATATGTTGTTGTATTAGAGGAAAGAATAACATTATTGGTCACTATCTACGCTTTACTTGAAAATGCCTTCAGAAACCATTCGAATGAGAGATTCATCGTTTAGGTCACGTTATAACTTCGGAATGTAGTCTGGAAATGCCTCTATATTCAGAGCTTCAATAATTCGATCATATCGCTTCCTTACAAAATTTATAATTATTGCTTCCAATTTCATTTATGCCGCGTAGATTAACCATCCATTACGCAACGTCTCAATTTTGTTGATAAGAATATGATTCTTCTCCAATCCTCTGGAAGATTCTTTCATCTCCTTCAATCACCCTCTAACCGCTCGAATCACGAATCTTATTAAATTTAAATAATTTCATGAATTAGGTAAATAATATTTTAACATGTTGATTCAATTATTAATATTATTAAACAAAATTTATGTTCGTTTTTCAAGGAACTTTAAACTTTCTCCCTGTTGGTGGGTCTACTTGATTCTCCAAATTAACAATACTGAGTCCAAATTCATTCTTCTTTTTGGATCACTTTCTGTTTATAATATAAAAGGATATCTTCGATATATTATTTATTTTTGTATTTGTACGATTAAACATAAAATTAAGAACATGTAGATCCTCTCCATTAGGACATGAATTTAATTGATCCAAATCAAAGTCAAAAAGTCAAACTAGCAAAATTATGTCTTTTAAATAGATAAAAGAGATATTCCATTCTTGCAAAATATCAAAACTATATCCTTATGGAATATATCTCTAAGGAAATATGATCAAAGAAGAAACATCAAGATATGATATTTCTTAGATCTATGTTGCAACAGGAATATGGTAACAAGCTCGAATAAGGAATATTGAAGAAATACTCTTTAGAGATCTCGTGCTATATCAAAAATGTTTTACTCTTCGCTCCTAAATATTGTTTACATCCTTAAAAAGAGTTTTTACTCAAAGTTTATTAATATTCATGTTTGAAGTATTAATATCCATTTTTACACCCATTCTGTGTGTTCGTAAAGTAATTTTCTCCCGTTTCGTAAAATCAGTATTTCTCGGAGAAAATTATTCAAAAATACTCAAAAATATTTCCCACCACTCAAATATATTTTATATATTAGAAAATATATTTTAAGTATTTATACAATTCAAAACTTTGGTCAAAAGATCCATCTCCTTTATTTCAAGACCAACGATATTTTTATTCGGAAGAAAGGCTGACAGAACAGTTTCATTTTTAGATAAAATACTTCCACATTCTAGAATGACTTGAAATTTGGTATGGATCATTTAAATGGTATTTTCTAAGTATGGTAAAAATTTTGTAGCATTCAGAGAATTTTTGTCTGGGCACAAAAATCGAGGCAGTTGGTCCCACAGTTGACCACGTTTGACCTAGTTACCATTGACTAAAGTTGACCAAAACTTTCAGGACATTATTTTATAATATTTAGGTAATTATCATATTTTTTATGATATTTATTTAAGAGTTTTTGTGGTGGTCATAATTAATGGTGCTTAATCCTTAATTAAAGTAATTAAAGAATGATTAAAAGAAAAGGAAAATATATATTTAATATATATATATATATATCAGCTGATATTTGAATGGATACTAGCTTGTTCTTCCTTCCCACTTGCAAAGAAACACAACCTACTTGTCATGTCATTAATCCATGTGATACACTCCATCCATCATTCATTCCTTCTCAAATCTAAACCATTCAATCCACCCAACTCCTCCTATAAATAAACCCCCACCCCAACCCATTTTCAAAAAGCAAAAGATCCACAAAGTTGCTGGGATTTTTTCAAAAAGTGCTTCTCTTCATCTCTTTCAAATTCTATACACACACTTCTTCTCAAAAACCTTCTATCTCTTCTATATACTTACATATATACAAGGTTTTTGAAACCCAAGCTTAGATTCACCCAACCAAGATTTATCCCACCAAGTGAGCTCATCCACTACCACTTCCAGCCCTCCCGAAGGACTGCCCAAGTTCGACCAAAGTGCCAAAATCCGGCCGAACCTCCGGCGAATTTTTCCGGCGAACTTTTCCGACCGTTTTTCAAAAGTTGTTAGTTTTAGCTTCTTATTTGAGTTCTTTGTATTTAAGCCTTTTACCTAACTTCTCTACTTCATCTTATGCTCTAATACAAGTTCTCTTATAAAGGAAGTTCTCGGGGAGAACTTAGATTCGAAGTCGGAATTCGAATAAGTACTTGATCTTCATAAAAATCATTCCAACAAGAAGATCTAAAAAGAAAAGTACTTTATCTCCAAGGGGAGATTATATTTGACACAAGTACGAGTTAGCCAATTATTTCTTGCACTTTAATTGGATCTTGGCTAACACTCATTCGTGCTCATAAAATAATTACGAAGTTTAAGTGTAACCCCTTCTAGCATCTTTAGTGCTCTCCGGGGGATTATTACTTGTCTCATATAAACACTTCGTAATTTGTCAAATCTTAAAATGAATCGTACGAGTTAGACAATTACTTAACGCTCTTTAATCGGATCTTGTCTAACTAATAACGTACATATAAAATATTACGAAGTAAAAGTGTAATCCCTTCTAACATCTTTAGTGTTCCGGGGGATTATAGCTTGTTTCATATAAACTACTCCGTAATCATCCGTTATTTAAAGACGAATCAAATCCACGAGTTAGCCAATTATTTTCATGCACTTTAATTGGATCTTGGCTAACACATATCATGTATATAAACAATTACGAGACATATCGTATAAGCCCCTTCTAACATCTTTCAGTGTTCCGTGGGGTTATTATTCGATATATATAAACTACTCATAATTATTCGTCTAAACTTCAAAAGCACGATCTTATGCCAATTACTTGCACTTCTATTATTTGGATCTTGGCTAAGAATCATAAAACTTATACAAGTGCTTGAAGTTAAAAGTATACTTTGACCACATAAGTGTCAAAACAGAAGTATACTAAAATCCTTAAGCCTACGAGCGTAAATGATAAGTTACAATTCCGAGATTGTAACTAAAGTATTCTTCGATTTATAAATACGTATTTGAAAGAAGAAGAATACTTAAGAAGTCATAAGCCATAAGTGCTTAACATAAACAGGAACTTCTCATATTACTCCACAACTTTATTAAATCTATAAAAGAGTAATTATAAATATACTTGACCAACTTGTATTATTCTTAAGTCAAGTATTGTTATTTAGTTTTAATATTCTTATTTGAATATTATACTAATTGTGGGCTAGTACAGTAACATACTAGTTCATATCATCTTTTCTATACTTCGTTTGTTTCGTGGATTGTCTTGTTAGTTTTGTAGTGAGGTGAAGTGACGTGAGGTGATTCTCGTTCTAAGACCTAAGTCCTAGACGTACTAACAGGAAGTTATTAGTCTTCGCACCGTGAAGAAGAGGAAAGACCCAAGACTGGATCACTAAGATCCAAGACCGACAAAAGCTAAGGAAGCCAAGTCCACACAAAGGCTCTACAACAACTTTAAAGAAATAGCGGGGAGTTATTGTCTAAGATAAGTTGTGTAGGTATTACATTTATTTTGAGAAGGTGACCCTTGTGTTACACACCAAGAAAAATACTTGTAAAGGGTGTAAAGGCTTCTCCACCTACTAAAGGAGCGAGTTTATTATAAGGGAAAATCCCGAGTCCGGGAGAGGAGCTCGGGGACTGGAGTAGGGGTGAACAAATCTATTAGAGGTTGCGCCATCGCGAACCAGGATAAAATCACCGTGTGGTATTTTCTTTCCTTGCACTTTATCTTCCGCACATATAAACTGCATAACCACTTGGTAAAGTTTTAAAAAAGGATAAAATATTTTTAAAACGCCACAACAATTCTTAAATTGGTAATTAAGCTATTCAACCCCCCTTCTAGCTTAAAATAGCCCTCTTACGGGACCTTACATAATAACAAGAACTTAAGTAGTAATTCGACAACCAAATTGTAAAACTTATTTCATGCAAAAATCTTCTGAAAGTTGATTAAGAAAATCTTTTCCGAAATTTCATTTTAAAGTTTTGGAAATCAAATATTTGGTCGTCATTACTATATAAGTTACTTGCTATTCTTATAATCCACTAATGAAATGTCCAATTAAAAGAATGCCCATATAAGGGTCTCTCCACTTTGGTACCTCTTCTACTTTTCCTTGGATTCTGCTTGCACTTATTAGTCGACGAAACTTTATTTACCGTTGTATATCATTTTATTCACAATTCTACCGCCACGCTAACATTTAGTACCGTATTTGACATTCTTATCATCGTCATTGACGTTATGCTTGCAATTACGCATATGATTCAACGTTCGATCTATAGATAGAGTCGCATCTTCTTGCTAATCTTACCTATACCTAGTAAGGTAGATATCATTCACTCCTGATAAGTGATAAGAATCTTCTCGCAACGGTGGTGCCTTCGAAACGTGCAACGTTGGTTCTTCATCAGCTTCCATCAACTGGTTGCCTCCGGCGTGAAACTCGTCCTAATACCTAAGTTAAATCGTACTAATACTCACCTCGCTTCCCTCACACAAATTCTTACAAGAATCGATCACATATTCTTCAAAACCACATAAAATATAGGGTAACATACCCAGTCTCAGTCGATCCGTCGATTTCTCATTATTATAGGATCTGAGAACTCAATATACCTATAATACCATGATATTCGTCTTACACTTTCTCAATAATCCTATCTTGCCAACTCCATATCGGATCTGCTAACCCTAATTTGCACTCAACTCAACTTAACACAAGTATGCCTAGGGTCTTTCCAATCTCAGATAGCCTATTATTTCTATCTTACGCTCACCTATTCTTATTTCATTTAGTTGAAGCATTCTTTTCTCTCCAGCAGCTTCCATGTCAAGATTTAATTTCTTCAAAGCCCAATTTTCTTGATGCTCTAACTCCGTAGGCAAATGACACGCCTTCCCATACACCAATTAGAAATGAGACATACCAAGAGGAGTCTTGAATGCTGTTCTATATGCCCAAACATCTTCATCTAGCTTCAAAGACCAATCTTTTCGTGATGGACTCACCACCTTCTCCAAAATACGTTTAATCTCCCGATTAGACACTTCAGCTTGCCCATTAGTTTGAGGATGGTAAGATGTGGCAATACGATGATTCACGTGATACTTTTCCATCAATGCAGTGAACTTGTGATTGCAGAAATGCGATCCCTCATCACTGATTATAACTATCGGAGTGTCGAAACGCGTGAATATCTGCTTATGAAGGAAGTTAATCACCCCTTAGCATCATTGGTTGGAAAAGCTTTTACCTCGACCCATTTGGACACATAATCAACCTCCAACATAATATACTGATTGTTGCAGGATGAGACAAATGGCCCCATGAAGTCGATTCCCCAAACATCAAAAATCTCAACTTCGAGCATCACATTTAGAGGCATCTCATCTCCCTTGGATATATTTCCAACATGTTGGCAGCGATCACATCTCGAAACGAACTGATGAGCATCCTTAAACAAAGTAGGCCAGAAGAATCCTGCTTGAAGGATACGAGCTGCTCTCTTCTCTCTACCATAATGTCCACCATACACAGTAGAATGACAGTCTCGCAAGATTCCCTCAGTCTCACTATACGAAATATATCGCCGAATAATCTGATCTGCTCCTTGTCTAAACAAGAACGGCTCATCCCATTGATACCACTTCACCTCATGTATAAACTTCTTCCTTTGAGCAGAAGAGAATTCCGGGGGAATAACATTACTCACCAGATAGTTCACAATATCTACAAACCATGGTTCTTCTTCTTGCACCCCAAAAAGTTGCTCACCGGGAAAAGATTCATTGATCAACGTCTTATCCTTCGAAGTTTTACCTTGATCTTCCAAGCGCGATAGATGATCAGCTACCTGATTTTCTGTACCTTTCCGATCCTTGATTTCTAGCTCAAATTCCTGAAGTAAGAGAATCCATCAAATCGAGCAAGGTTTTGAATCTTTCTTCGAGACTAGATATCGAATAAAAGCATGATCAGTGTAAACTGCCACCTTTGTCCCAAACAAATAAGATCAAAATTTCTCAAAACCATAGACAATTGCCAGCAACTCCTTCTCTGTAGTAGTGTAATTCAGCTGAGCACCATTAAGGGTCTTACTAGCATAGTAAACCACATGATAAATGTTCTGCTTCCTCTGGCCCAAAACTGCTCCAACTGCATAGTCACTAGCATCACACATCATTTCGAAGGGCTCATTCCAATCAGGTACAGTAATCACAGGTGCTGTAGTCAAACTCTTTTTCAAGCTCTCAAAAGCAACTAGACATTCTTCCTCGAATTTGAAGGGTATATCCTTTTCCATCAAATTGCACAAAGGCTTAGATATTTTAGAGAAATCTTTGATGAATCTCCGATAGAAACCCGCATGACCAAGAAAACTGCGGACTCCTTTAACTAAGATTGGCTGATGAAGATTTTCAATGACCCCCACCTTAGCATTATCCACCTCAAGACCCTTGCTAGATACCTTGTGCCCATGAATGATACTCTGTTGTACCATGAAGTGACATTTTTCCCAATTGAGCAACAAATTGGTCTCATCACATCTTTTCAGCACCAACCCAATATTGTGCAAGCATTCGTCATAAGAAGTACCGAACACGGAAAAGTCATCCACGAACACCTCCACATTAGTGCTAATCATATCTTAGAAAATGGCCATCATGCATCTATGAAAAGTAGCAGGTGCACCACAAAGTCCGAAAGAGACTGTTAGGAATATGTTGTGAACTTGATGATAAGTTAAACAAAACACCTTAGTAGATTTAACTTGGTGATTTTGTAGCTCTCGACAGATGTTTTAATATAGTCCCGACGGATGAACTTTATAGTCCCGATGGATGACAATTTAACATCCATCGAGAGTGTAGCTTATGTAACAATAAGTCTTGTAGCACATTTCTGCAAACAACAATATTTTAGTTGAGTAGATGCTGTAGGAATCCTTAAGTCATGTTGACTACTAGATTGATATACAAAATAGGTTGGCTAATTGTAAATATAAGATGTCTTATAATTCTGTATAAGTGAAATAAGGTCAAGTGATAGAAAGACTCCCGACAGATGATCTACAAAGGCTGTTCTGTTTTAATAAAAGACTTCTCATCATTCAAGATAAAATTTGGGTTCAATGTGACTGCAAAGAGAATGGTACTAAAGAAGATAGAAGAACTAAAGATTAGCAAGGACTCAAATGCACTCCCAAGGACTCAATCAATTCCCTTCACAGGTTATAGAGTGCACTTGAGGCCTTACTGGCTGATGGAATTAAAGGATGAAAAGAATATTAGAAAATTCTTCAGATTGGATGACCAATTGAGCATTTCAAGCAATGAGACTCTTTTGGAAATGCAAGAAAAACCGGATCTATCAAATGCTGAAGAACTTGAATTTCACAGACAACTCTAAAGTCAAATAGAAGAAAATAACAGGAAGCTTGGGAAGAAATCAAGACCATCAAGGAAATAGAAATGACCTGCTCAGACTAGATGATCACCTTGAAAATGATTGTGAGAACTCTTTGTACACTTTACTTTGCTTAATTTTCAAATAAACAGTAGCACTTATTAGTTTTATCTACTATATTTCAATCTATACATTCAGGGTATTTTGTTATCATCAAGTTTCTCTTAATTTATGGCTACAATTCCAGTAGACATAAATTGGGGGAGATTGTTAGGAATATGTTGTGAACTTGATGATAAGTTAAACAAAACACCTTAGTAGATTTAACTTGGTGATTTTGTAGCTCTCGACGGATGTTTTAATATAGTCCCGACGGATGAACTTTATAGTCCCGACGGATGACAATTTAACATCTCTCGAGAGTGTAGCTTATGTAACAATAAGTCTTGTAGCACATTTCTGCAAACAACAATATTTTAGTTGAGTAGATGCTGTAGAATCCTTAAGTCATGTTGACTACTAGATTGATATACAGAATAGGTTAGCTAATTATAAATATAAGATGTCTTGTAATTTTGTATAAGTGAAATGGAGTCAAATGACATAAAGACTCCCGATGAATGATCTACAAAGGCTCCCGACGGATAATCAACAAGGCTCCCGACGGATAATCAACAAGGCTCCCGACGGATGATAATATTCAAAATAGCAGTTGATAGTGATAACACAGTCACATACGTCAGGTATTTTTTAAATGGAATGTGGCAGCCTAATTGCAGGATTTATAGAACAAAGAAGCATTACCATTTCCATGCTAATATGAAGATATTCAAAAATGCTTGATAGAGTAATGTAGCAACATGAAGTTATACTAGATATAATTTTGTTTTATTGTCTTGTCTTACTATCATGTAACTTGGTGATATATAAACCAAGAGTAGCAATTAGAACAATAACTAAGTAAGCGTTATTTTCAGAGAGATATATAAAGCTGTATCTGTTAAGAATTTCTTTATAAGTTTGTAAGTTCTCTTGTAAGCAGTTGTGTACTATTCAAGTATCACAGAGTTCTCATACTAATATATATCTCTGGTGGATAAGTTCAAATCCACCAGAAAGTTTTAAAGCTTTGTGTTTTATTACTTTGTGTTTTGATTTCAATTCAAGTTTCATTCCGCACTTCTTGCAAAAATAGACACTGTTATATATATATTATGTAAAAACAGTCTTAAAATTTAAAAAGGAGCCAAAATTACATTCAACCCCCCTCTTCTATAATTCTTGTTGCATTTCTTGGGAATAACAATTGGTATCAAAGCAAGCTCTTGAAGTACAAAGAGTGTAAAGATCACAACAATCAACAAGATGAACAAAAAGGATGTTGGAGTGAAAATTCCATTTCTGGACAAAGACAACTATCACCACTGGAAGGTGAAGATGCATCTACATCTTCTCTCTCAAGATGAAGCTTATGTGGACTGCATTAAAAGAGGTTCTCATGTCCCTATGAGAGCTGCTACAGGGAATGAACCATCATTCTAAAGCCTAGACATGAATGGTCTAATCCAGACATTGAGCAAGTCAGGAAAAATAAAAAGGCCATGAATATACTGTTTAATGGTGTTGATGGTGATATGTTTGACAACATCATAAACTGTAAAATAGTTAAAGAGGTTTGGGACATAATTCAAATTATTTGTGATGGTACTGAGCAAGTTAGGGAGAACAAGATGCAACTCTTGATTCAACAATATGAGCATTTTCACTGTGAAGAAAGTGAATAAGTCATTGATATATTTAGTAGATTTTAAAAGCTACTGAATGCTCTCAAGTTGCATGGAAGGGTCTATCAAACAAAAGACTCAAACCTTAAATTCCTTAGATCTCTGCCAAAAGAATGGAAGCCCATGACAGTCTCTTTAAGAAACTCTCAAGATAACAAGGAATTCACCTTGGAAAGACTGTATGGAATTCTAAAGACCTATGAGCTTGAAATAAAGCAAGATGAAAGGATGGAGAAAGGAAGGAAGAAAAGAGGATCCATTGCACTTGTTGCTGAGCAAGAAAAGGAAAAAGGAGATGAAGGTTAAAGCTGTGGAATCTGCATCAAACTCAAGGGTTTGTGATAGCAAGGGTAAAGGGCTAGTAGCTGAAAATGAAAAACAGTTGAGCCAAGATGACATGGATGATATAGATGGGTTTCTAGCATTCTTATCCAGGAGATTTGCCAAGCTCAAATTCAAGAAGAATTTTGGAGCAGCTAATCCAAACAGAAACATGGTTGATAAGTCTAAATTCAAGTGTTTCAAATGTGGCTTAGCAGGTCATTTTGCTAGTGAGTGTAGAAAGTCTGATTCTAGCAAGAAGAAGTTTGAGTCTGTTGATTATAAGCAGAAATACTTTGAGTTGCTTAAGCAAAAGGAAAGGGATTTCATTACACAAGAAAATGACTGGGCTGCAGATGGATTGGATGAAGATGAGTAAACGAACTATGTTAATCTAGCCCTAATGGCCAAATCAGATGAAATAGAGACCAGTTCATCAAGTAATCAGGTAATCACAACTAACCTAACACATTTATCTAAAGCTAAGTGTAATGATGTAATAAATGACATGTCTACTGAACTATATCACCTGCGTGCTATATTTAAGTCTCTCACAAAAGAAAACAATAAAATTAAAGAGAACAATGTGTTTTTAAGTGAAAGAAACAATGTGCTAGAGACTCAATTTATTGAGTTTGAGAAATTGAAAATAGAATGCAAGATTGCTAAGCATGAACTAACTGAATCCTTAAAGAAAGAGGAGATTTTAAGAAAGCAACTTGAACGAGAACATGAAGTGATTAAGGCATGGAAATCATCTAAAGATGTCCATGCTCAATTCAATAAAGTTCAAGGTATAAAATCTTTTTGTGATGCAGGCTGGAAAAAGAATAAAGAGAAGCTTGATTCCGAGTTGCATAATGCATCATCCATAGGAACAATGAGAGAAGCCGAGAGTCAAAACATATCACGTACAGAAAGAACTCCTTCTTCAAATCAAAGATTCACAAACTCAGGGGGAGTTTCTTCTAATCAAAACTCAGTCACACATCAAGACAATGATGAGGCCTCTTCATCTAGAGCTAATCTACCTCAACATAGAAAATGGACTAGAGATCACCTTTTTGAGCTTATTATTGGTGATGCATCTTCTAGAGTTCAAACAAGAAAATCAACTCAAGAAGAATATCTATATAGCAACTTTCTTTTAAAGGAAGAACCAAAGAAGGTAGAAGAAGCTCTGTTGGATCCTGATTGGGTTCTAGCTATGCAAGAAGAGCTAAACTAATTTGAAAGGAACAAGGTATGTAAGCTGGTACCCAAGCCTAAAGGAAAGAATCCAATTGACACCAAGTGGGTATTCAGAAACAAGATGGATGAAAATGGCATAGTTGTCAGGAACAAAGCTAGATTGATTGCTAAGGGCTAATGCCAACAAGAAGGAATATATTTTGATGAAACTTTTGCTCCTGTTGCAAGACTTGAAGCCATCAGAATTTTCTTAGCCTATCACTACTAGAAAAAGTAAAATAGATATCGCCTCTTAGACATCGGTTGCTCCTGGAGCCGATGTAAAAGGTTTTTTAGTCATCATTTTTAATCAACCGATGTATTTTGTTAATATAGACATCGACTTTTTAGCCCAACCGATGTTGTAATTCAGCGCGCCTCTTCTATTTTCCCCTTAGCCAAATATTTCATTCCCTCTTAAAAATTCCCCCAATTTTTACTTTAAATTTTTTTAAGTATCCAAATCTCCCCTCCCTTATCTAAAAACATAAAACAAAAATAAAAAACACTCATCATCCTCGATTGCACTCTTTTTCTCTCTCTCTACTCTCTTGACCGAAGAACTCAGCTCTCTTCACTCAATTATATCGACCGGAAAACTCGACTCTCTCCTCTCTCTCGATCTAATACCTCCGTCCCAAAACAAATTCTCCCCAACACCGCTCTCTTTTCTTCGGAGGTTGAAAAAGTCAAATACAAGTTTAAAAGACAGAGGTTTAAAAGTTCAGAAGAAGAGGCTTAAAGAAGTCAGAAGTATAAGTACAAGTTGAAAGTGGCCAGAGCTTGAATTGGTAAGTTTTAAACACCAAGTTTCAAATTGGGAGTTTTATTTCGAAACCCTAATTTTTTAATTAGTCAAGGATTTGATTTTAATTAGTTATAAATAGTTAATGAAGTTGATTAATTATTCGAATGGAGCTTGTTAATTAGTTGAGACTTTGTTTATGTGGGTGTTACATATGATGTGTTTATGTGTAATTATATATTCCGAGTATACGAGGCTTTATTGAGGTTTTATTTATGCCTGTGTTGATCTTACTTTTTTTGCTTTGTTTAAGTTAAAATGTATGTTAAACATTTGTGTTGCTTTGTTTGATTAAGATATATCAGAGTCTACAATTTTATATAATAATGACCTCATTATCATGAACTTTGTTGTCGTATGATCATAAAATGGTGATATCAGGCCCATGGATTGGTTAACCAATGATTCCAAGGATAAGAGTAACAAGTCGTCTCTTTACTCTGATAAAGGCACTCCCACAGAAACCATTATTGACGCTAAGACTAATAGTAAAGCATCTGGGCTTCATAAGTTATTCAGTTTCAAAGCTAGTCAGGAAAAGGCAAAGGTAAGCTGGTGAGTAATGAAAGATTCAGGTCACCTTTTACTAATATTTATTGAGAAGAAGCCGGGTAAAGTAATTTAAGCATATTGGAATTCTTGTCACCTTGAAGTGTTTATATGTCTTAATTTTTCACAAGAGGCAAGCATCATTGGTTCAAGAAAGGCTACAAGAATGTCATTGACGAAGAAGTTGAGAGGGCTGTAAATTTCTCTAGGAGATGCAGTGAGGCTTTTTATTGAGCTAATTTAATGTGTAATGGTTATTGAATATAATTGATGGCGAAAAGTTAGTATAAAATTCTCATTGATGAAGTCTCTAGGCATCTTAGGAACTTACAATTATTGTGTTAACATCTGAAAATAAACGTAGTACCAGTAGTATCCAACAAACTTTTTGGTAATTAATAATTGGTTGTGTATGTTTTGGCGTTACATTTCTCCAATAGGCTTATTATCAGTCTGTTTAATTACTTTGTTTGGGTGGTGAAGAAGTAATATAACAAGCTTTATTCAGAAATATGCCCCTCGTTTTTAGCAATCATTTTGTTGGCTTTCAATCATATAATTGTCTTTGTTTTGTTTCCTCAGGGACAAGTAAAGCAAAAAATGTCGTCAGGGGGAAAATATATATTTGTTAATATTGGACCGGTTCAAGTTCATTTCATTGAGTAGGTCCTCCCTCCCTCCCTTCCGTGTTAGTTCATGTACCTAAAATTAATAATATAAAAGATAAATATCATGATTTGTATTTTAATATATATACAATCTGCAAAATAAGGCAGTCAATTCAATCTGTTCAACTGTATTATGTAATTAATGCATATACCAATATGTTCGAGAATAATCAAAGTGTTATATATAGCTATTCTCAATAGTTAACTTATATATTTGAGTTTCATTGTGTTTCCAGGTCCACGTTGTATATAATGCTATGAGAAGAGATGAGCGGATGAAATGTTTTTTGTAGAGAATATTTACTTTCATGTTCCGTATAAAATGACAGTTAAGTAGCTTTCTATCTTTTCTTCATTTTTACCTAGCAAATGTTCCATACAGTAGGTTATAATTAGGTTTTTCTGTCTTGATTGATTCAAATCTAGTCACTCTTCAATGTATGAGGTGATAATTTTATGCACTACATTATTGGGGAAAAAGTGAAGTTTTAAACTCTAGTGACTTCTTTAAGTATAAAATTATGATGCTTCCTTGTCACAACAAATACAACACAGTATAATGATCAACAACTCATATAGGCTTATTACGAAATGGCTGTTAGCACTTAACCCAAAGAGTTTGGATTTGTCTATTACTAAGTAGACCTTAGTTGAGTTTATGGTACTATGGATGTATATATCTTTATACATCCATAGTAAAATTTTAATTTTATTTTCTGCAGGCTGCCTGAAAAATTTACTGATAAGTCTCGTGTAATTATTATGGACCCTATGCTAGCAACAAACGGTATGTAAAACGGCTTCTCCTTGGTAAAGCCAAGCAGTCAATAATTTTTTTGGGGGGGCACTTGCAGCCTAGTGCATGTTTATAAAAGAATTGGTAGATGTCCAGATTTAGTTGATTTTCTCACATCAGCACTCAACAAAGTATTCAGCATTCATGCCTTTGAATAGTTTATTATATGTGAATAAGCTGTCTGTCTTGGTTTCCTCAGTGTTGACAAATTGAGTTGAAACTAGGCTACATTTCTATAAACCTGCATCAAGCGATCTTTATATATTTCATAGTATAGTACGATATATACTTCTTGTCATATGTTCTCTGATAAATTTATCAGAACATCTATCTAATGATTAATAATGTTGTCAAAAGAGCAGGTTTATTTTAATTTACAAATCAACATTCTGTGCTAAAGTAAGACGGACATGCTCAATAGCCTCCTGATCAAATTGTGTTACATTTACAGGACAAATTCTTCAAAACTGTAGAAGGATCGCTGAGGCTTGATGTTACAGGATATAAGATTTCAAGATCAAAGCTAGTTGATTTGATCATGTATACCTTGTAACAGATAGTTGTAGTTGTTGAAACTACAGAATTACAACTGCTGAATAAAGATACTGTTAAACTCTAAGTATTATGTACCCCATGCATTTAATAGGAGGTCTGATGCCATTGCATATGGTTCTCCTTATGAGAAAGCTGTTGCACTCATTGATCTTGTATGTTCAGCTCACTTCTTTGCCCTCATCCCCCACTTCAATACAAAATCTTTATAATATGTCTGAAATCTGAATGCTCAAACAAGTGCCACATGTAAAAGTAAACAACTTCCTAGAGGTTGGTCAATTTGTTACGTGCTATGGATATTTCTTAGATGCTTCTCTATGGACTTTGGGCTATAAATGCCAGTATAATTCTGATCCAAATGCTATATAGATTTCTGATCCAAATGTTATTGACTATATCCATGTTTTTTTATCTGTTATTCTTAGAATATACGGCATTGATACACAACATTGTAGCATTGCAACCCTTTGAAATGCTATTGATACACAACATTGCAGCCCTTTGAAAAGAAATACATGATCTGTCCATGACCTGTAACTTTCCAGCAGACACCTAGGGAAAAATGTCAAATGGCTGCCATCTTTATGTTTTCTCCCATGTGTTCAGGTGTTGTAATCACTTCTGATATGATTCATATAGTCGATCAAGTAATTCTGATGACAAGTGTATACCTGAAATTTATAGTTGGAGAAATACATGCAGAGAAATCTCTTTATAAGTGTGTAAATGTATGTTTACATATAATATTATTTACTAAAAAAATAATTTTTTTCGGAACTTTACCGATACCTATTCTGATTTTTTAACCATTTTTTCCTAATCCATCTCAAATTCATTGATTGAAATGAATAATCTCATTTGTGTTACTTGGACAGATCATGAGACTGCTAAAAACCAGTAAAAGAATATGGAAGGAGGACATACAAAGTCTCTGGTACGGCTGGTCCAGTCAACGATAAGGTTTGTCATGTTTCCTATGAGGTAATTTGTCAGTGCCAAGTTAAATAACATGTAGACGATATCAAAGAGCATATCCCCTGTGTTTTCGGCATGCAAGTCGTATCCAGTTGTAGTTAGTGTAACAATGGACCAATACATTGAAGCTACAAATCTTTTCCATAAGCTTTCTTCATTAAAATTTTGATACACACATCTGCAGTCTTTTTGGACTTGATGCTTATAATGATATTCTAATGATACTAGGGCTAAGAACTAAATTTTGCAGTCAAGTTGCAAATTAAGGAAAATATTAAGACTTGTCTATGATACTGATACCAAGTTGTAGTTGGGTTTTTGTGACAATATAAATAAATCAAATTTTACGTGCATACTTGCTCTGATATCTTTCTATTGGTCTCTTTTTTATTAGTTGCAGTTATAACTTGCAGGTTGGTCTAGTGAAGGGCATGCATGTGCAGAATTAGGGGACCTTAATTTTCAGGTTCAAAGTAAAAGCACTCGTTGAAACAATTTTGAGGCTTGGAACCGGAAGGTTTGCATGTGTTGGATGTTGTAGCTAGTGCATAATTAGAATAAATGGATGAATATGTGTAGTATTTGATGTTAGGATTAGATGAAAATATTATACTTGATGTTTGGATATTGGTTTTTAGATATATAGACAACTGATATAAAGCAGTAGTTGATTTTGACAGTTTATTGGTTTGACAAATTTTTGGCATCTATATTTATAAAATGTACATTTATGAAACAGGTAATCAGACATCATTACAATGGAAAATGATGTTAATTTAACACTTTAACAACTGTTATAAATAAAAAACTAATGTCTATCAAAACTTAATACATCAGTTTTAGTGGAACATTGACATCAGTAATATCGAATAAAACCGATGTTAAATACTACAACAAAAAAAATCTTAAAACAGAAAACCGATGTTATTGAGCTTTATAGACATCGGTTTACCACCAATAAATATCGGTTTGAAATAAAGAACTGATGTCAAAAGTTATTTTTATATCGGTTTATCTTGAAAACCGTTGGTACTGGTATTAGTAACATCAGTTTAATAGCTAAATGGAAATATTTTGCTTATCTCACATATGTTTAAATTGATAATAATATTATATTATGATAATATACCCAAATTAGATATACATTAGAAATTTAACATCCTTAAAAATTGATGTTATATGTGTTCTTTAACATTAGTTTAAAACTGATGTTAAATGGGGGGTTTTTAACATCACCCATGAAGATATCGGATTTTTTTGTTCATAGACATCGGTTTTTAGCCGATGTCTATTCTACTTTTTCTAGTAGTGTATGCAGCCCATGCCAATTCCAAAGTCTATCAAATGGATGTCAAAAGTGTCTTTCTGAATGGAGATTTGGAGGAGGAAGTCAATGTCAGTCAGCCTCCTGGTTTTGAAGATCCAAACTTTTCAGAATATGTCTATTATCTTTTGAAAGCACTTTATGGATTGAAGCAAACACCTAGAGTCTGGTATGATACTTTGTCAAAGGTTCTCTTAGAAAATCACTTCACAAGAGGTACTTTTGACAAAACTTTATTCTTTAGAAATGTAAATACCTCTAGTATACTTGTTCAAATTTATGTAGATGATATTATATTTGGCTCTACAGATGAAAAACTTTGCAAAAAGTTTGCCAAATTGATGCCAAATTGATGCAAAATAAGTATGAAATGAGCATGATGGGAGAACTAACTTACTTTCTTGGTTTACAAGTTAAGCAAGTTAGTGATAGAATATTCATTAGTCAAACCAAATATATTTATGATCTTTTAAAGAAGTCTGATCTAATGGATTGCACATCTGCAAAACTCCCATGACCACTGCAACTAAACTTGAATTAAACACTACTGAAAAGTCTGTGGATATTTCAAGCTATAAAGGCATGGTTGGCTCACTTTTGTACTTGACAGCTAGTAGGCCAGATATGATGTTTGCTACTTGTCTTTGTGCTAGATTTCAGGCTAATCCTAGAGAATCTCATTTAGTAGCTATTAAGAGAATTTTCAAATATCTCAAGGGCACACCGAAACTTGGCATTTGGTACCCTAGAGATTCTGGTTTTGATTTAACTGGTTATTCAGATGCGGATTATGCAGGTTGTAAAATTGATAGAAGAGGTACAACAGGAACCTGTCAATTTCTAGGAAACAAGCTAGTATCCTAGTTCAGTAAAAAGCAAAATTCAGTTTCTACTTCTACAGCTGAAGCTGAGTATATTGCTGCTGGTAGTTGCTGTGCACAGATTCTATGGATGAAAAACCAATTGTTGGATTATGGTCTACAAGTGGACAGAATTCCTATTTTTTATGATAACACAAGTACAATTTCCATCACTGAAAATTCAGTACAACATTCAAGAACAAAGCACATAGACATTAAGTACCACTTCATTAGGGAACATGTGATAAATGGTACTGTGGAACTTCATTTTGTTCAAAGTGAAAAGCAGCTTGCAGATATCTTTATCAAGCCACTTGATGAATCCACCTTTACTAGGTTGGTAAGTGAGTTAGGTATGCTTAATTATTCTTAAAATTGTTTCTAATAATTTTGCAAGCTGAAATGCAGCCAGAAATTTAATTGATTTTTCTGTTTTAGATGATTTTTTTTGGCTAAGTTAAAATTTACATCTCGACGGATGTCATTATCAATCGAGTTTGATCATCCGTCGAAATAGAAGAGCTTAGTAAAAATCAGTTACTTTTCAGGATTATTTTATACCCGACGGATAGTTGCTTTATTCTCATCCGTCGAATTGTCTACATCTTGGCCGTTAAAAGTAATGGACATTATCCATCGGATATACTTACAGTCTGTAAGTATATCACGACGGATAATTGATAGAATTTTGACAGTTTATTGTATTTTTAAACGGCTATTTTGGGCAATTCTCATTGGGTCTTTAATCTTTATCTTTAATTTTTATCCCATTTTATTTGAGAGTACATAAAAGCCTAACTTCAGTTTATTTTTGCTTTTATCTCTCATTACTGCAATTAACTGTTCTCTTCTCTCTCAAAGCAAAACCCTTTTTTTCCTATAATTTCCTTGCTTTAACAATGGCACCAGTAGTAAAGATCATGTCTCAGTCAGGATTCATATATGAGAAGAACAACTTTGTGGCTCTAGTGAACAAAGAGATTCCAACATCTGAGGATTATCACAAAATGATGGATTTTGTGAAGGGATGCAAGCTTAGCTATGCCATGTCGGAATCCCCCACTATCTACTGTGAAGTTGTGGAAGAGATGTGGACCACTGCTGTATATTAGTCTAATGACAAAACCATCACTCTCTCCATTAAAGGTAAAGAACATTGCATTAACATTGATATTTTCAAAGCATGCTTAAAATTCTTGATAACACTACTACTAAGCCACACACAGATGCTGATATAGTTAATTTGCTTAATTCTATGGGCTATGCACTTCCTACCACTAAGTTAAGTGAGATTAGGAGACTAGGTCTTAGAAAATAGTGGAGTTATCTGTGTGATGTAGTTACCAAGGTGTTTTCTGGTAAAATAAGTAACTTTGATTCTGTCAACACTACAATGCTTAACATGCTCTACATACTTCTTACTGATAAGTACTGCAATTTCAGTGATGCCATCATGTTTGAGTTAGGATACAAGTTAGGGGAAATCAAAAAGAGATCTAAAAATGTTTATTATGCTAGATTCTTCATGATTATTGCTAACCATATTTGTGAGAATCTTGTAATTGAGAACCTAACCAACAAACTGAATTTTTGGGTTCAAGAAAGAAGAGTTATTACAGATTTGAACGGGGCTGATCACTACAAAGAGGTGCCCCTTGTCTATTTTTTTATCATGGAATTGCCTCAGGTAAGTGAGGTAAACATCTTTCTCTCTACGACTACTTATCAACCACCTATTTCTTTGCCTTCAACTGTGGCAATGACATCTATGAATGTGACCAAACAGATGCCTACCCAAGCCACTAAACCAAAGATCTCTAAATCCAAATCAAAGAAAGCCCCTCCGGTCTCTCTCAAAAGAGACCAGTTGCAAAATCCACTACACAACAAGAGTAGAGTGTGAAGGAGAGTGAGACAGGTGAGGGACATGGTGAACATCAAATAAACCCTAAGAATAAGGTTGGAGAGATGAGTGAATCCTAGCCTAGCCACACTTCAGTTTCCCAACAAACTGTAGTGATTAATAAGGACAATAACTCATTGCTAGTTGCATCCTCCCCAAAGGATGTAACTATTGAACAAAGCTCTCAGCCAAGAGCACAGGCCAAAAGGGTAAGGGACACAAGCTCACCCCAAACTTATGCCAAAAAGAAGAAATCTAAACACATTGGGGATACATAGGGTGCACACACAGTGCCTACTGTAGTCAAAGTCTCAGTACATGCACCTTCTCAAATTCAGCTTGATGTGGCTCCAACAAATGTAGAGTCACAACCAAAATATTTAATCATATAAGCACCATACACACCAAACTCTCCCACCAATTCTCTGGATGTGGATATGATCAACACATCAATCCCTGATTCTCCTTCTTTAACTCTGTTGGAGAAGCCAAAATTCAGTGCAAGTGAGCATCATCTTTTAGATGATTTGTTGGCTTACTTTCCAATTCTTTCAGGAACTGTTGACACTTTTGTGCCTAAATTAACATCAATCTGCACAAAGTCTACAATAGTTTCCATTCCAAACTCTATCATATCCTCTATTCCAGTGGATATCGTTCATCCGTGGGCTAGTGATTGTATCCCGACGGATGTGCCTAACAGCAGTCATCCGTCGGCTATCCTAACTACTACCCCGATGGATGTTCCTCATCCGTCGGTACTCATTACACAAACTGAATTTTCAACAATTGTTACAAGTGTAGATGAGTTAGTAGTTGTACAATCACTCCTAGGTTTGAGGGAAGGGAGTGAACAAAGTGAGAGGCTGAGTTGCTCTAAGGCAAAATGAGAGGAAAAGAGAGAAACTATGCAGGCTATTTCTTCTAGCCTAGCAGAAGTGAGTGAGAGGAGTTCCACCTTAGTAGCTGAAGGTGAGGGTGTGAGGGTGGTGAGCCAAGGGGAGCCCTTGATGCAAGAACAAAGAGAAATTGAGAGAAAAGTAGGTACATCAGAATGGGAAGATCCCATTGTAAGTGAGTTAATGGATGTCAATGAGGCTGAAAAGAAACAACTAATTCAGCAAGAATACCAAGCTGTCTTAGATTCTGTTTCTTATGAGGCTGAGGCATTTACTCAGCAAGAATATCTAGCTGAGCAGGATAATGTGGCTGCTGAAAGAATGCTAAATCTGGTGCATACAACAGCTTCAATGCAAAGAGCCAAAGATGCCATCTCATCCATGCCAACCACAGCTGGTGATGATGTTGATTATGGCACTGGTGGTTCTGAAGACTTCTTTGGAGATGAAGATGATAATGAAGAAGAGCTAATGGACATAGGGGGAGAAGCAGGCCCTAGCTCAAGATCAAATATTCCATCTTAGGTGTTTTTCAAGGAATGTGATGAGCAACACTTCAAGACTACTCTCTTTCATATCATTTAACAAACTCAGACATCTCTTCAAGCCACAACCAATGCCAACACCAAGAAGCTTCTTCAAGCACATCTCAATTCTCTTCAACTACACCAAATTCAATCTCTCCAACACAATTTGTATGTAACTGCAATTAAGACAAAGATTGATCAAGTCAAGAAAGATGTTTTTGAGAGATTGGATGCTAAATTTCCAAACACAACAATGCTTGACATCAACAGACAATTGAGGAAAAACTCTAATCTTTCCAGCAAAGTGGACTCCTTGGATACAAGACTCAAGACTCTAGAAGCTTCCATTACTGCAATTCATTTACATCAAGCTCAACAAACTCAGTTACTTTAAAAGCTAGTAGCTGCACAGACTTCTACCTCAACTCAACTTGATGCTAACAAAAAGGGGGAGAAAGATTCACTTGTCCCAGTTAGTCAAGAGGAGCCAATCAGTGAGGGGGAGAATGTGCTTAATATCCAAGTCAGTCAAGTAATTATTCCAGAAATTATATTTCCTAAGCCACTAGTATTGGACAACATTGATCTTATCCAAATAGCAGCTGCTTAATTGGATTCAAAGTCAAATTTCACAAAGCTTGATGTTGCAGCAGTTAAAAAAGAATTAGATGATAAATGGAAGAAGATTGATGAAGCAATTCAGAAGAAACTTGGTCCCATTGAGAAACCTAACAAGATCTTTCATCACTTCTCTCAAGTCAAGCAAATTTTCGTGAATGAATTGAGTCTAGGAAACTTGGAAAAGGGCCAACCTTCATGCATCAAGTCTCCAAAAGCCAACATGGTTATGAAGCCCAAAAGAAATTATCTAAAGTCATCTGACAAAACTCCCTTGGATCTTATGTTTGAGACTCCAAAGCCAGATAAAAAGAAGCTGTTGGCAAGGTCCATTGCATTCTTCAAAGATCCAACTGATTCAGTACAAAAAAAGAATTGCCAAAATGTACAGGAATGGGAAAGAAATCTGTGGGGTGGCTGGATACCCTCAGTTTGTAGAAGCTAAAAGGGAAGAAAAATAAATAATTAAGCAAGAAAAGAAGCAATCTGCTTTAGAGTCTAAGAAGCTCAAATACAAGAAATAACAAGCTGCTATAGTAGCTAAACTTCAAGCTGTGAAAACTGCAACTGATATTTTTGAGAAACCACCTATGGTAGCTGAACATCAAGATCAGAAAATGCACAAGGAACCTCAACAGAAAATGAAGTTCAGATACAAGCTTCATTCCAAAAGAAAGTTGGATTTTGATGATGACAAGATGGAAGATTACATTCCCAAACAGTCTACAACTTCAACTCAAACAGCCAAGCCCTCAGTGGTACATGAGGAATTTAAGGTGGATCCTACAAAGAATTTTCATGATGAGCCTATAGTTCCCAAAGATGAGCCAATAGACTGGGAAAGTTTTCCTATTCCTGAACTGAACTTACCAATCCTCAAAAAGCTAAAGAAGACAAAGACAAGAGCAATCAAGAAGGTCAAGCCTGTGAAACTCAAAACCAAAGCCTTAACCAAAGCTCAAACATCTATCAACAAGGGATGTCTTCTATACATCTGTAATAACAATGAATTTTCAGACATCAATCTCTACATGGATGAATTAGAAGAAGTGAGGGGAATTGATGCTCACAGGAATCTCTCTAAAAGACTGGTGTTCAAATACAAGGGTGGGAAAGAGATCATATGGACCCTTTACATGATTCTTCAAGAAAGCTGTTCTATTTTAATAAAAGACTTCTCATCATTCAAGAAAAAATTTGGGTTCAATGTGACTGCTAAGAGAATAGTACTAAAGAAGATAGAAGAACTAAGGAGCAACAAGGACTCAAATGCACTCCCAAGGACTCAATCAATTCCCTTCACAGGAAATAGAGTGCACTTGAGGCCCTACTGGCTGATGGAATTCAAGGATGAAAAGAATTTTAGAAGATTCTTCAGATTGGATGACCAATTGAGCATCTCAAGCAATGAGACTCTTATGGAAATGCAAGAAAAACCGGATCTATCAAATGCTGAAGAACTTGAATTTCACAGACAACTCCAAAGTTAAATAGACGAAAATAACAAGAAGCTTGGGAAGAAATCAAGACCATCAAGGAAAGAGAAATGACCTACTCAGACTAGATGAGCACCTTGAAAATGATTGTGAGAACTCTTTGTACACTTTACTTTGCTTAATTTTCAAATAAACAGTAGCACTTATTAGTTTTATCTACTATATTTCAATCTATACATTCAGGGTGTTTTGTTATCATTAAGTTTCTCTTAATTTATGGCTACAATTCCAGTAGACATAAATTGGGGGAGATTGTTAGGAATATGTTGTGAACTTGATGATAAGTTAAGCAAAACACCTTAGTAGATTTAACTTGGTGATTTTGTAGCTCTCGACGGATGTTTTAATATAGTCCCGGCGGATGAACTTTATAGTCCCGATGGATGACAATTTAACATCTCTCGAGAGTGTAGCTTATGTAACAATAAGTCTTGTAGCACATTTCTACAAACACCAATATTTTAGTTGAGTAGATGCTGTAGGAATCCTTAAGTCATGTTGACTACTAGATTTATATACAAAATAGGTTAGCTAATTGTAAATATAAGATGTCTTGTAATTTTGTATAAGTGAAATGGAGTCAAGTGACAGAAAGACTCCCGACGGATGATCTACAAAGGCTCCCGACGGATGATCAACATATTCCCGACGGATGATAATATTCAAAATAGCAGTTTATAGTGACAACACAGTCACATGCGTCGGGTGTTTACAAATGGAATGTGGCAGCCTAATTACAGGATTTAGTGAACAAAGAAGCATTACCATTTCCATGCTAATATGAAGATATTCAAAGATGCTGGATAGAGTAATGTAGCAGCATGAAGTTAGACTAGACATAATTTTGTTTTATTGTCTTGTCTTACTATAATATAACTTGGTGATATATAAACCAAGAGTAACAAGTAGAACACTAACTAAGTAATCATTATTTTCAGAGAGATAGATAAAGCTGTATGTTAAGAATTTCTCTGTAAGTTTGTAAGTTCTCTTGTAAGCAGCTGTGCGATATTCAAGCATCACAGAGTTCTCATACTAATATATATCTCTGGTGGATAAGTTCAAATCCACTATAAAGTTTTAAAGCTTTGTGTTTTATTACTTTATATTTTGATTTCAATTCAAGTTTCATTCCGCACTTCTTGCAAAATCAAACACTGTTATATATATATTAAGTAAAAACAGTCTTACAATTTAAAAAGGAGCCAAAATTACATTCAACCCCCTTCTGTAATTCTTGTTGCATTGCTTGGGAATAACAGAGACTTGACGGAAAGCGAAAGTGCCAAATGGACAAGTAAACGTGGTTTTCTCTTGATCTTCTGGAGCAATACAAATCTGATTATATCCCGAATATCCATCCAGAAGACAATAGTACTCATGACCAGCCAACCTGTCAAGCATCTGATCAATGAATGGAAGCGGAAAGTGATCCTTACTTGTGGCTTTATTCAGCTTTCGATAATCCATGCAAACTCTCCATCCTGTGACTTTCCGAGTAGGGATGGGCTCATTCTTCTCATTAGCTACAACTGTAATACCTTCTTTCGTAGACACACATTACACCGGACTCACCCACGAACTGTCAGAGATAGGATAGATGATTCCTGCATGTAGCCATTTAAGAAGTTCTTTCTTCACAACCTCCTTCATGATAGGATTTATCCTCCTTTGTTGCTCAACAGTTGGCTTGCTTCCTTCCTCAAGCAGAATTTTATGCATGCAATAAGAAGGGTTGATTCCCTTGATATCTGCTATAGTCCATCCAATTGCTGATTTAAACTCTCTCATAATTCTCAAGAGCTTGTCTTCACCACTTCCTGAAAGGTGAGATGCAATAATAACATGCAAAGTAGATGCATCACCTAAAAATGCATACCTCAAGTGATCAGGCAGTGGTTTGAGCTCAAGTGCATGAGCTTCTTCAATAGATGGCTTGAGATGCTTTGAAGAATTTTCCAGCTCTTCCAATCCAAGAGACTTGAAAGGCAAGTCCAACTTCCTCTTCCATGAGAATGCATTCAAATACTGCATTTGCTCTTCCCCTTCTTCGTCTTCACTATCAAAATCCGCCGTTAAGGCTCTTTCTAAGGCATCAGTCCTTAGCAAGTGATCAATCTCCGAAGTCACTACGGAGTCGACCAACTCCACTTTAAAGCATTCCTCTTCAGCAGTGGGGAATTTTATAGCATTAAAGACATTATACGTGACATCCTGACCTTGAACTCTCATGGTTAGTTCACCCTTTTGCACATCGATAAGAGTTCGGAACGTAGCTAAGAATGGTATTCCCAATGGGAATCTTCTTATCCTACTCAAAGTATAGAATGACAAAATCAGCAGGGAAGATGAGTTTATCCACCTTAACCAAGAGATCCTCCACTACTCCTCACGGATAAGTGATGGAATGATCAGCCAGTTGTAAAGACATGTTCACAGACTCCATTTACCTCTAGTCTTGAGGAAGCTTTACTGGGTTGAGTATAGGGATTTGGCGCTACTACAGCGCTTCGCTAACTCGAAGCGCAAAACTATTTTTTATTCCTTTGTCTGGGATTTCTGTTGGATCAGATCTTTTGCTTTGTGGAAATAAATTGGAAATACATACACCGCCGCCTGTAACAGGATTGCGGTATGCCGCTCCGCGAGCAAGGAGCAATAGAACCAAGCGGGCATTTTGGATCAGGTAGACCAAGTTTCTTGAAAACGGACAAGGGCATCAAATTGATGCTAGCTCCCAAATCACACAAAGACTTGTCGAATGACAGATTGCCAATGGTGCAAGGTATCGTGAAGCTTCCTGGATCTTTAAGCTTAGGAGGTAGTTTCTGTTGTAGCACAACACTACACTCTTCCGTTAGAGCAACGGTTTCCAACTCCTCAAGTTTTAGCTTCCGAGATAGAATACCCTTTATGAACTTACTATAACTTGACATCTGTTCTAGAGCTTCAGCAAAAGGTATGTTAATGTGCAACTTCTTGAAAACCTCCAAGAACTTAACAAATTGCTTATCAAACTTCTGCTTTTAAAGTCTTTTAGGATATGACGGAGGTGGGTAGACCTGTTTATCCCCTGTATTACCCTCAGGAGGATTTCTTTCAACAACTTTATTCTTCGGTTCCACCTCGGCATCCTTCTGCACAACTTTTTCAACTACAATCTCATTTTATGGAATCGGCAAAGGTGCAGATGCACCCGCATTCTGAAAAGAATCTTCATAATCTTCATCTTCCTGAATTTGGGGGCTCGTGACCTTTTCAGACCTCAATGTGATTGCCTTCAACTACTCTTTAATTTCCCTCTTGTCTGGATTAGCTTCTGTATCACTAGGAAGAGTTCCTGGTTGACGGTTCAACAAAGCATTGGCAATTTGCCCTATTTAATTCTCAATAGTCTTGATAGAAACCGCTTGGCTTTTGCACATAAGCCTCAACTCCTCCAATTCAGATTTTTGCACATAAGTTGAAGTTGTTGTCTTAGTGCATACTGTTGTTGAAACCCAGGAGGGTTGAATTGCTTTGCTCCAAACTGCTGATAAGGTTATTGTACCGCATTCTGGTTGTTTCTTTAGCTGAAGTTAGGATGATTGAGGTTATTAGGATGATAAGTGGCAGGAACTGGTTGCTGTGACCTCTGAAAGTTGCTCACATACTGAGCTGACTCACTAGATATAGCACATTGCTCCGTCTCATGCACACCTGCACAAAGCTCACAAACACTTGTGAACTGATTAACTCCATAATTAGCCAAATAATCTACTTTCATCGTTAACACCTTTTGTTGAGCAGCTATAGCCGTAGCTGTATCCACCTCCAGAATTCCTGCTACCTTGCCTTGAGGTAGTCTCTGAGTTGGGTTCTGATATTCATTAGCATCCATCAATTCAATTAGCTCATAAGCTTCATCATAGCTCTTAGCCCATTAGTCTCCACTGATGCTGCATCGAGCATGGGTTTGGACTGTGCACCCAAACCATTATAAAAGCAATTGATAATCATCCAATCAGGCATTCCATGATGAGGACACTTCCTAAGCATCTCCTTGTAGCTCTCCCAAGCCTCACATAAAGATTCTCCCAATTGATGTATAAATTGAGTAAGAGCATTCCTGATTGTAGCTGTCTTCGCCATATGGAAGAATTTAGTAAGAAAGTTCTGAGAAAGATCCTCCCAAGTAGTGATAGAACCTGGTGGTAGAGAATGCAACCAACACTTAGCTTTATCCCTCAGAGAGAATGGGAAAAGCCTCAGTTTCACAGCATCTTCAGAAATATTGTTGAACTCGAAAGTGTCACAGATCTCGATGAAATCTCTAATGTGCATGTTGGGATCTTCCGTTGGAGAACCCCCAAACTGGACTGAATTTAGCACCATCTGAATCGTGCTAGACTTGATTTCAAAGGTATTAGCCGCAATGGATGGTTTGATAATGCTAGACTGAATGTCATTGATCTTTGGTTGAGAATATCCATCAAAGCTTTCAGATTCGCTGCTAAGTTTCCCATTGTAATAATCGTTTCTTCTTCAACTTTTTCCTCTTCTTCAAAAACTTCATCAACTACTTCAACTTCGTCCAATATTCCCTTACGAGATTGAGAACACGTTCGCATACACGTTCTCTAGAGTACCTGAAACACAAACAAAGTAAACAAGTAAGTAAAATATCTGAGTTAGTGAACTTTAACGACCACTGATGTCAAGCACATAAACTAAATTTAACACCGAATTCCCCGGCAGCGGCACCAAAAACTTGTTCGCATTAAAACACACGGAAAAATACACGCAAGCGCACGTGATCACAAGTAGTATATATTAAATTAAAGTTCGTTCCCACAGAGACTGGTTTAAACAGAATATGCGCTTATACAACAATGTATGGTAATCGTACAATGCTAAGACAAATAACAAATTAAGTTGATTTAACTAAGAGATTATACTAATTAACATTAACTAAGAGAATTAAGAGTGATTTACTAATATGAGAATAAACATGGGATTATAACTTCATTAAATACTTCATTCAAAGTTTATGTTCTTTGACCCTAGCATATGATGGTGATGACAACTAATCAGATAACACGAAACTAGTATATGTCAACTTTCGTTATACGTATACCCTACTATCAAACATCCACAATTAAGATAGAAGTTGAATATACACCAATTATGTTTAGTCCCTATATGTCTATAAAGATTGAAAACATAATGATTTAAGAGCAAGTTATTTATCTTGATCACATAGGGTGAATAAGATGGTTAAAATTACCCACGAATTATGCATGTCAATTCATACATAAACCTATGCTAGCATGGCAAGTTCTAAACCTCTATATTTACTTTCGCTTCAATAGAGATTAACAAACAATCTTAGATGTTAGCTACGCATCAAAGACGAATAAGCACAACCAAACTAGGAAATCATAAATCACCACACACAAAGGATTATAAAACAATTAACTATGGAAATCCATAAATAAATCTGCTAGAACTCCATGACAACAATTAGTTCATAATTGAACTCATCGTCACCATGGGTTCCAATGAAAACATGATAATAAACAATATAAGAGTACTAGGGTTCAAAGACAAATCGAAAACAAGCATCCAAAGTATCAACTATATTGAAGAATACAAAAGTCTTCTTCTATGTAGCCGTCTTGTACTCTCTAGGTCTTCGTATTACTCTCTCTCGACTCCCTTGTTATTAAAAACGAATTATTATTGGCTTATATACGCTTCTGGACGACCTAGGCCCTCAAAATCATCAAATTCAAGTCAAACCAGGATTCTGGCTCAGGCTTCTGGCGCGGCCGCGCCCTCTTCAGGATTCTAGCGCGACCGCCCCTCTTCCGCGCGGGCGCGCGCGTCTTCTATCAAACTGGCGCGGCCGCCCCGCTTCCCGCGCGGGCGCATCGTGCCTCTAAATTTTTCTTCAGTTTCTTGCTTCTGCTATAACTTGAGTTCCGTATGTCAGAATTTGGCGATCCAATAGTCCACCCGAAGTTATCGAGATGCTCTTCGACATGAACATGGACAAGGCTTCAGAATCTGACCTCCTTTCAGCATATTTCCTTAAAAAGCTTATTTATTCATCAAACTAATTTCTGTAATGCAAAAACACAAAAATACATAAAAAAATACCAATAACTTGAGTCCAAAACACCAACTTAAGCTTGTTATAAAGCGTTCCAAGTAGATATGAAATCCACTTATCAGACAGACACGGGCCTCAGCTAAAATACCAAAAACAAAGGGGTGTGGGGGAAGACGAACCAACATAAAAGGTTTCTTTATATACAAGAATGGCCCCATATTTTGGGTAACAAGCCCTATCATTTGGGCCTGGGGCCTCATCCCTATAAGGAGCAGAAATTGAAAATAAACGAGCTACAACACCTACTTTTTCAGAATCATATTTTGAGGGTTAATTTATATGCATCTAAATGGAGCATGTTAGGGAAGGCTTGACAAAACTCAGTTAAAAGATCCCTAAGAAAAATTTCAGAAGCATGAACGGGGGATTTTTTACCTTGATTAGCCCTAGAAGGGCGAGGAGCGGCCTGAGGAGGCTGAGAAAGGGAGGAGTCAGAATTTGCCATGGAAATTCTTGCGAAGAATGCTTGAAAACCCAGAAAAGCCTTGAAGGTAGGGAAGAAGATGAAGATTCAAACAGAATCTTCAAATAAACACATAAAGCGGTAGAAGATAACGGCGGTGTAGGAAGCCGGAAATCGCCTTGCGGTGGAAAAGGATGAGAGAAAAGTTGAAGAGAAAAAAAGTATAGAGCGAATTTTTTGTTGAGGTTAAGTGTGAGAAATGAACTCACATTTTTCTCTTTATATAGCTATCTACATGCGGTAGCTCAACCGTCTTTGGGCCTGAAAAATGGGTCTGCCAGTCGTCAAGGGCGGGAAGCCCATAAAATTCAAAAATTTGGAATACGCTACCAAATTCGAGAAAACTCTAGAATGTTCCTTAACAAAAAAGCAAGGGCACAAAATTATTTACCCAGAATTTGTGAAAAATCACAAGGGAAAATCAAGGTTCCAAACCACGTCTAGGAGACACAATTCTTAGGCGTGGTTCAAACCATGTCTCCTAGGCGGGGATGATGCACGTATAAGATCCATTGAAGAATGAAAGGGTCAAACCATATCTAGGAGACACAATTCCTAGGCGTGGTTCAAATCATGTCTCCTAGGCGGGATGACCCACGCCTAGGATCTATTGAAGAATGAAGGGGTCAAACCACGTCTAGGAGACACAATTCTTAGGCGTGGTTCAAACCATGTGTCCTAGGTGGGGGTTACCCACGCCTAGGATATATTGAAGCTATGAATACCGACCACGCCTAGGAGGAATGATTCCTAGGTGTGGTTCACAAGTTTTCTCCTAGGCGGGGGTGACCTACGCCTTGGATGCATGTCTGCATGAGAGTCAACAGCGCCTAGGAGACATAAATCGTAGGCGTTGTACACAAAGTGTCTCCTGGGCGGGGGTGACCCACGCTTAGGATGCATGTCTGCATGAGAGTCAACAACGCCTAGGAGACATGAATCCTAGGCGTTGTTCAAAAAGTGTCTCCTAGGCGGGGGTGACCCACGCCTAGGATGCATGACACCCTGCCCATTTTCTGATTATTTAATTAATTAGAAAATGGGCAAAAATAAGAAAAATAACAAAAAATTCCCAAAAATAGGGAAAGATAGAGGAAAAAATCCTAAAAATTCAAGAAAATTAGAAAATAATTTTTAAAAATTATTTTTGGGCAAAATATTCCTGAAAAATTGAGGAAAATACCTGTGAGTATTGGTATATTCCCGAAAAATTAAGGAAAATTAATGAAAAATATCAGAAGGTACCAAAAAATTCTTGAAAAATTAGAGAAGCCCGTAGGGATGAATCCCAAAGGGAGAATCATTGTAAATGTGTAGGTCGCTCCACACTTTACGATAAAAATGATTGCCATAAAAGATATAAACTTTAACTTTTGCGAAATCTTTGTCAGGTTTCGCAAAAGTTGGGGGGCAAATGATATGGGCATGAAATTAGCCTAGAAACATAATTAATGTTGAATTAATTAAACCCGATATGGTCCAATAACGAACCATTAATTATTTATTAATTTCGTAATTAATAAAAAGGGTAAAATAACAGCTCATTAAGTATGTCTCATAGAGGATATAATTCTTCATTGAGTGGTCTCCAAGGCACCCAAACCAACAAGAAATCTGCTTCCTACTTATTAGGACTCCAAAATCTACTCTAAAACGAAGACTTATTCATTAAGTATCCTAACCCTAGTCCAATATAATTCAAGTACATCCAATTTTTATATAAAGGGCCCTAGTCATTTTTTTAGAAATTTCGGTAACCGGTGCGGTTCTTGACGTCTTAGATTAGTAAGAACCGAACAGAATATATATCATATTATTCAATTTTTTTCTCATATTTAATATTATAATAAATTTCAAGAAAAATATTAGGTTATACTTTATTTTTCATCGTCTAAATATTTAAGAACTTCGATTATTTTTATCAATATATTTTTTATTAGAATTTTGAAAGTAATTGAATTTAAAATGATATAACCCTAATAATTTTTTTTAAATAATTTATCATTAATAAACAATCAAAAATAGTCAAAATTAAAATATTTAGAATAAAAAGTAATCCGTAAAATATATAAATATAAATTAAAGTATAATTTCGGTTATTTCGGCTTGGAAAAACCAAGACAGTTCGATTTTGCCATAACAATAATGAGTCCGATTTGGTTCTTGAATAATATTTCATGACAGGCAGCCGGGAAGAAAAAAATTTGGACAATAATCCTATTCTGAAGGTAAAAGACATTCGAGGTCAAGAATCAAGATAAAGGTTCCGTTTGGTATCAGCAGCAGCAACATTGGGTGAAAAACTGTTATAAGAAACCTACGAAGGAAAGCTGATTAGGATTAAGGATATACGATAGCCACAAAATATAATTATATTTACACTAACAAGATCTCTGTCAAACTATACATATGGATTCGATTTGTTGAAAATAGTGGGCATACTAGCATTACTCGTATGGTCCTTGGTAAGTTTTCCAAAGCAGTAGTGATGTCTTTAACTTCAAAGCACACATACATCCCCCCCCCCCCCCGAGACACAGCAGGAACATTCAGAGTGATGAAACTTGACAGTTGGAATCTTGAGCATCTATTATATTATAGTACAAAGAAGAAAGCTTTCCGTCGAATTTAGAGACTACTGGATGAACGGATAGTCCACAGTATTGCTTCCCTATACGCGCAATGCAAATGTCGATGATCTTTTTGAACATGTTGTCCCCTTGGATAAGTGGCTGTTCTATGAACTCATCTAATGGCATCCACTGCAAATTTTAATATAGAGAATGTTATTTGCCTATCCGTCTGCAGATATAATGCATTTTTTAAGTATCTGTTGATGATCAATCAACAGAAGCAAGCAGAATATATTGGTTGAACACTAAGCAATATTTCAATAGGTAACATTGTTTCACTATAGCAAAAAGTAGAGGCTGATCTTATTTGCATACTGAAGACAGTTTCTAGGATGTGACCAACTGCAACGTTGTTAACCATCGCAAATATTACCCTTGAATCTGTGTTTTTGAAACCAGTACCTAGACTAGCTCTAAAACTTGCCAAGTTTCTGATTACATAAAACGTTAACAGCTACCTTATCGTCAAGGAAAACAGTGTTACCTTGCAAGCCTGAACTTCAATGTCATCAATCACGATTTGATTCGACAGAGGTCTCAACATGCAGACAAAAAATAAATCTGACTTCTGGAAAGCCACATTTTTAGCATGCCTGCAATAACTCATCGCATGTCAAGTAAAAGGTGTATGTTTTAAGGAAAGTGAGAGGTACGTGCTTTGCATAAAAGTAGCCCCAAACTGCAAATCAAAGTAACATTTTTGGTAGTGACATCTGATCAAGGAGTCACAGCTTATATATAACAAATCTCTTTGCACGCCTACATTTTATAGTATTTTCTATTTTGACATTTTCTTTTTATGCTGTTTTGGGCAATCGACAACACGACTTCATTGTCCAAACAGTTGAACTATTCTACTAGAAATTTCCAGGTTTTTCAACAAAAAATTTCAGAAGCCGGAGGAGAGAAGGGGGAGAGGGAGGCGTAGAGGGGAGTCTGAATAAAAATTATTTAAAGGAATATGCTGTGGACATAATTTATGTTGTTTGCTTATCTGTTTGACATAATCTGTAGCCATTATAATACACTTAGGATGTGTGCTGGAGAAACTTGTTATTGCATGACTGCAAGGCAGAACACCAGCCAATTTTTTTACAAACTCTAATCGACAGTTTGACACCATAAACATATCATTGCCTCAAGTACTATTGAATCTGTGAGTAGAAAACCTTAAATTGAAGATTGGACAACTTTTACACCCTATTTTATTTTCAAAGTTTTTTTGTTAGGACTTGGGATACTGTATATAAACATTCATTTGTTTTGATTAAACTCTCTATCAACTAAGCCTCTACGCGAATCTTGTAATTATTCAACCACCAACACATCAAAATAAGAGGATATAATTATTAGTCTAATTTGTTACTGGTATAACTCTTCAGATGGGAAATATCTTGTACCTGAAAGCTACAACTTCTAAGAATTCTGTATCGATCTGCAACACAAAAAGCAAAACAAGAGCTCGTGAAACGATCAAATACACATTATGCAAAGATTGAGAATGACTATTAACAGAAGAACTATGTACAAGGTTCTTACACCAGTTTCTTCCTTGACTTCTCTTACAGCTCCAGTAAATATCTCCTCCGACTGATAATATCAAATGAAAACAGTTATAAACATCTTTTATATGATGAAACTCAAGGAGCCGGACATTTACTGTAATGTGTAATATAAAGATTAAATATAAACAAACCTCCTGAATAAAACCAGTAGGTAGTTTCCACAGGTCAGTAAATGCAGGGGTTGTGTGCTTCTCTTGTACTACAAGTACCTGTTGATTGTCATCGAACATATGTTTACAAAAGCAATAGAGAATTTCATTATTATACGTAGACTAAATGATACGATTATAAGGTATAGGAAGAATGACTCTGATCCACAAATTATAAGGCATCACAACCATCATTCTAAACAAAATAGAAATGTTGCATTAGAAGTAAGAGTATTGCAGCAATTGCCTATCATAATTCAGGTTATTTTATCCTTTATCCCCACCAAACTAGTATAGAATCTTACCTCATTATCTTCATTAATCACGAAACCTCCAACTCCAACTTGATGAGAAGCATTATCAGGAAGCATGCAAGGTCCTTCAGGAATCCAGTAAGTCATCATGACATATCCTCTTTCTGCATGATGATACCGAAACCCTTCCTATTAACAAACCAAGGTTCAAATACTGTGCCTACTAAGTAACAACAAAAACAAAAGCTCAAAAGAAATGACAATTTTTTGCTAATTCTTCTACCTTCACTGCTACCGGAACAAGCTCAGATTTTTCTAGTGGCAGCTTAAGCCAAAGACCTTTCTTTCCCTGCATATCAAATGACATGAAGATCTTAAATGGCCCAAAAATGAGGATAAAAGAAAGTAAAATCATTTTGTTTACATAATCCTGCCATTACCAAATAACCACATTGTCCCATATGAACATAAAGAACTTAAAACAAGAAAGGCGCTTGAAAGAGAAGAGGAGAAAGCTACCTCTAACATCCAACGAGAAAGAGATGAACGAAGAACCGAGGCAAAGAAACTTGGGTTAGATGGTAAATTTTCTGGATTGATAACAACACCGCCATACTCATCATCTAAATGGTCGAGTACTCTTTTACTGAAATATACATTTGGGGTTGATCCATTAATTCCATTCATCCGAAACGAATAAGTATCCACCATCAACTTATCTTTCCCTACAGAACTCATAGCGCTATCTGAAGTACTTATACAAGAAGCCTTTGAAAAGTTACCTAGAGAAAAAAAGGCAGGATATCATAATCATAATAACATAGTGTTAAGTAACCTGATTGTCCTGCACAAGAAAACATAAAATTAAAATTTCAAGAGAACAAAAGTAATATACCTTTGCAAGAACAGAGCTGCAGGGAGACTTTTTGACTAACTATATGACTGGAGTAGAACAAAGGCCCAATTGATGACTTTGAAACACACATTTTTAACTCCATTGATTAACACCTCTCAAAAAACTAAACTACCAAATCTAACCACAACTGTAGAATCAAATAAGAATATATATATATATAGTTAAAAAAAATTAACCAAGACAGTATTCCAAGTTTATCCAACTTATATAAGATCAAAAAACAAGAAGAAGATACTCTGCAACCTAGCTAAGAACAAGGAAAATCTTGGTATTCTACGTCGAAAATAGAGATAAAAAATCAAAGGGGGTACAATGAAACAGCAGGAATGTCAGTAAAATTGGAATAAATACAAGTATGGACAGGAAGAAAAGGAGTAAATTAAGGATAGAAGTAATCCCAAGAGCCAAGGGATAAAAATAAAGTGGGCTGAGGTGAGAAATGTATGTATCAAGTGAAGATCAACAACAGGTTAAGCCAACATGATGATTATTTTTTAGTATTATGAAGATAACAAGAAACTAATAGTATGTGGAGAGTTGGAGTTTTGTATTGATATGGTTGTTTTTAACACGTGATTTCAACATATCTGGCTCAGAACTGACAGAGTCTATCATAATGTGAGTTTGTGCCACGTCCTTGTTTGTAGATTGCATTATGTAATCACTAAACATAACAGGATGAAAACACATGTAATTTCTTGCTTGAAAACAGTATGTACTTTGTTAGGTTTTTATATGCAATTATTTTGTTAGGAAACTGTTCTTATTCCAGATAACAAGATTCTTGAAGGTTTAAAGCATGATTTAAACCAATAAATTCGTGAAATTTATTTAAAGCATGATTCTTGAAGGTTTGAGTAACAATTATTTTAGAGAAAATGAGTAACCATTATTTAGGAATAACATTTAGGAAGTATATACCAGTAAAAGAGAGCTGAGAAAAGGACAACTTGGAATGGATACTTTTAAATATGTTTATGAGGAGTGTGGGTTGAGAATCATGCCTATTGAATGGATAACTACCATATATAGACTTCAAATTACATGCCAATCTTGTCAATTTGTTTTTTTTTCGGATTTCATGAGCTAGTGACAAATTTCCTTGCAGGTATCAAGATTATTAAATTGAAACTAATTATATCGATATTTTAACATGGTATCAAGCGTTAGATTGATTTGATTCGTTTTGTGAGTCAGTTTAGTTTCGATTTTTTCCTGTTATTTACAAATTACAAATTGGTTAAGGTTTTCTTGGGAAACAAAAAACAACTAAGTTTTACTGAGGAAACTGCAGAGAGAAAAAAAAATGAACAAGACAACTATGATGTTATTGAAATTGGCTGGATTACAGTTTTATTGCACAAAAATAATAGTATCCATCCCAATGATGCAAAAGGAATTGCTTCCAGTACAAAAGATTCTAAATTTGGTAATGCAATCATGAAATTCTGATTAGACTGTGTAATGTGGATTGACATCAATGTCTAACCCCCTTAGCTTTGCAAAAGACTCTACTCTTCCCTTCAATGTGTGAATTTCCCTCAACCTGTTTACATGTAACACGAAAAAATATGAATTACAGGGTTAACATTTTCCTTTTACTTGCAGACAATGTTATAAGTGTGATGTATAGAAAAAAAACATTTTGATAGGATAAATGCACTGACCTTGCAATCTCCGCGCGCCTTTTTGCTTCTTCAGCCATAATGTTTATGTCCCTGAAAGTGTAGTTCTCAGCGAACATCTTTGTTTCTCTTGACTGAAGACCGTGAAGTGTTCGTTGCTCGGTTGCCCATTTTGCCTCTCTAGCCTCTCTGCCAAAATCCTTTTGTGTGGTGAATGCAGTCTGGGGAAAAAATCAAGAATAGAGGAGGTTGTTTATAAGAAAACTTAGCTTATTTCGGGTGGAATTCATAGGTAAACATTGTCATAAACGAGAATCAAAGCTAGGCTAGGTAGCATATAAGCTACCAGTGGATGTTAAAGTTTATACTATTGATATAGGCTTGAGAGAATATACATGATATGAAGTAAACAAGTTCAGTTTCACTTACTTTGTTATCAACTATGAGTCCCCAAGCTCTTCCACTGAGTGCATACCGGACACCAAATTTGATCGGATCAAGCAGGAGGTAAGTCAAAATGTTGTATATCCAAATAATAGCAGCCCATTTCCATTTAATCTTGACAATTCCAGCAACATCCCATGTGACTAGAGCAGATATGACAGTCGCGATCTGCAGGGGTATAACCACATTCATCTTAGATATATTATAAGAATGGAAACTATTTTTTAATGTGTATATATCATTTGAAAAACTCTGTTATATTTGTTTTATGGTAAAGAAAGAACAATGTGACAGTGCTTGTGGGAACCAACTGACTTACCAACTGAGCAATCATGAAGGCACAAAGTAGAAGAGAGCCTGGTCTTTCCGTAAATGACCATCCCCTTGAGCGCGTCACAAATATTAAGGCCTGGCTTATGGTACTGACTTGAAGGTACACGGCCGAAGCTAGACGCCCATTTATAGTTTTGGTCAATTCTTTTGCTTCTTCCTTTGAAAGAGTTTTAAGAGCTTCGACGTAGTTGTTCTTGTTGAAGTCATCTACATGGAAATGATTCTGAAAAATGACAGAAGACAGATAAAAGATAAAAATCTGTATAAGAGATAGATCTACAAAAATTTCGGTTGAGTGATGAGTAATTATTATGACATTTGTAAAGAATTATAAGAATCATCCGGTGCTTATGTAGTTATGTGGTGAGTGATTGCTATTATAGTGGTCATTCCGCAATCTAGTGCTGTAATATGTAACAAGACGAGCTGCAATTACCGCAAAAAAGCTAGTCTCAGCCATTCCATAGAAAAAAATGACAGTCATTAAAGCAAGGTAGGTTCCTATAACAACTCCAGTTGTAAAAATTTCAGTGAGTTTCCAACTATCTGGAAGTGGTGATGGTTTCACCCTGTCTTTAGAAATTGTCATGATAGTGCCTGAAAAAAGATTGCATTAGACTGATACATGCACAAATATATTATTGAAGTCAAGACATCTCTAATTAAAAATAAAAAAATTTGCCGTATCATTATCGATTTACAGACTTGTGTATTGGAAAGTTATTGTGAAGAATCATTACCATCATTAAGAATAGCTATGACCAGAACCATCAAAGGAGGGAAATTGAACCTCCAAAAGGCACTTAGCAACAAAAACCCCAACTGCGTGTTACATAAACGCCCAAGGATTAGTATCAAGCAACTATAGTTTATAAATTTTGAAAAGAAATCGTACAAGTACAGCTTACCACAATACGGATTGTGATGGACACTGCATAAATCTGAAGAAACAGAAACAACCTCAGATCATTTTTTAACATGCAATCCTATATATGGGGAAAAAGATCTTGATAAAGCATGAAAAATTTTAAAACAAGATGATATTTAACTGTGTAGTTCTTCATCCTCTGGAAGATAGCACGACTTGTTAGAACAGCACTGATGATCACACTCAGGCCTGGCTCTGTTAGTACTATATCAGAGGCACTCCTGGCAGCATCTGTTGCATCTGCTACTGCAATTCCGATGTCTGCTATCTTTAGTGCAGGTGCATCATTAACTCCATCTCCTGTCATTCCTGTGATGTGCTTTCTGCCTTGTAATATCTTTACTATCTCGTACTTGTGCTCTACAAATGAAACATGAATTAGAGGTGTATGCAAGAATATTCAATAGTTTGCGGTAAAAATAAGCATCAATGTACCAGGAAAGACCCCAGCAAAACCATCAGCTTTTTCGATAAGTTCTTCGACTGATAAAGTTGCAAGTGAAGCATCCTTGTGCTCGCCAAGCAAAGAAGACGATGGATACATGTTCGTTCCCATGCCAAGGCGTCTCCCTGTTTCCTTCCCAATTGCCAGCTGGTCACCTAAACAATGATGCACGAGGGTTAGTACACCATAAATACACAAATAATACAGAGAAAACTGCCAGGTCATAGCTTAGTAACCAGTGAATGCATCAACAAGAAGTAGTAGAAGTTCTTAGGAAAGGCTTAATTGGCTTAGTTATCTGCAAGTGTTTCAGGCTTTTTGTCATTGCATTTGTTGCCATTTTAAATGAGAATGTTTGACATGCACACAGAAATCCAAACCAAACATGTAAATACGTGGGAGCGTGAAAGGAAAATATCAGAAGCACCTAGAGCAGGAATTACTGAAAATCATGGTAAGTAGCAGTCTAGCACTATCAAGCTGGACTAGTCATTAATTAATGACCATTTCATATACAAAGATATCAAATACATTACTAAAAGCTTTTATGTCACTTCTGGAATTGTTGGTTTTTAGTGTTTACCCGTGGATCATAAACTTAAACATATTGTTTACTGAAGGAAGCTGTAGAAACAGATATAATCAAATAAGCCGTGGCACACACCTGTGATCATCTTAACACTCACTCCAAGATCTAAAGCTCTCCTAATTGTTTCAGCACTGTCATGGCGAGGTGGATCAAAGAGAGGCATAAGACCGATGAATTCCCAGGGCCCGCCAGCACTTTCCTTGGTGTTCTCAGGTACTTGCTGTACCAGTACAAAGGATACATGATATACATTATAGACTCAGAGAGTTCAGGAGAATGCATATACAAGGTAACTTTATATTTACCTGACGAGCAACTGCCAGAGACCGAAGTCCACGCTCAGCAAATTTGTCTATAATTGAATGTACTCTTTTTTCAATTTCGGATTTGTTCCATGCAAGATTTAGAATCTAAAATAATGAGGTAAATCAATTAAGAACAGTTGATATGACTACACACATGCAGATACACGGGACTGCAAGTTCTAACTCACATGAACATGTAAACTCGTAACTGGTTAGTATATATAATGAGGTACTCATAAGAGATATTAGGTCTTGAGGAAGGAAATGTAAAGAAACGCTCTTACAATATATTTTTCAGAAGTAATAACTTCACGATAGTTGCTAAATGAGTACCTGCTCTGGTGCACCTTTGCTCACTCTGTGCATTTTTCCTGCACCATCTATGTACGTAAGAGCGGTCCGTTTGTCAGTTGGATTAAATGGAAGGAAATGAACTTCAGTAATTCCAGCGCGTGCCTTAAGAATGACCAAATATCACGTTTAATCAATTGCTTAAGTTCACTCGTGTAAAATAAAAATTGTTTTAATGGTACGTTAATAAGAGATTTTCTAGGCATATTTGCAATAATTGACTATGTCTTTTAATAAGATTATCATATAACAACATATAATACCTCCTTAGGGTCACCCAACATAGACATTATTGCGGTATCTATGGCATCTTGGTTCTCCATTCGAGAGGCTCTTGCAGCCATCAAGACAACCGTGTCTTTGTCGACGCCTTTGGCAAAAACCTGCACACACATAGATATTCAAAATTGGGCAATTTCTTTTATGCGCATTCAACACTTGATACAAAGAAATTATGATCCAAGTGCATTAGGCTCTACCAATAATTGTTTTGTTAATATTACAGTAGAGTCACTGACGAAAGAAATCATGCCGAGCTTCAAAGCTATGTTGTCGTGTATGAAAGGTGTATAACCACAACATTGCTATTAGATCACTAGGTCCTATGAAAAGCGATTCTATTAAGTACTTAAAGTGAATCAAGCCACAATGTAGGATAAAGTAATCACCTCTACGAGATTTTTATCTACTGTGAGCTTGTTGAGAGTTAAGGTGCCTGTTTTGTCACTGCACAAGACATCCATACCTGCCATTTCCTCTATAGCTGTCATTCTCTTTGTAATGGCACCCTGAATCGTAGGAAAATATATGTGATTTCATAAGGTGTATGTAGTAACAAGTTAAGTTAAATACATTTATGCATATATTTCAACCGGAAGAACAAATAAAAAGTCACATGAACCTGTTGAGATAAGCGATGTGAACCAATGGCCATAGTAACTGAAAGAACTGTTGGCATTGCGATGGGAATACCACCAATGAGTAAAACCAGAAGATTGTCTATGCCTTCACGATATTTTCTATGTTGACGGGCTACAACTATAATCTCAATAAACATTCCAATAGCAATTGAGCAAATGCAGAAGTTTCCTATTGCAGTCAATACCTGTGAAGCGCCAACACATATATTTTGGATAACGATATGTAAAAGAAGAAAGAAGCTATGAATGCATTAGCACAGTCTCTTAAGGGACTCCACACAATAGAACAAATGCACATTCATCATTATATGAGCATTTCCTATCCTGGAATTTTTATTGCCAAAGTTAATGTAGTGTGCACAGTGTATGGAGTTCTCGACATGGACCTGCTGAAAGTGCCCAACGTGTGTCGTATTATCAACAAGATGAGCTGCTCTTCCAAAGAAAGTGTGTACTCCTGTAGCAATAACAACTGCTTCTATTTCCCCTTGCTTACATGTTGAGCCTGAATATACTCCATCACCAGGATTCTTAGTTACTGGCAGTGATTCTCCTGTAAGGGAAGACTGAAACATATACAACAAACATTAGGCTTATTAAGATTCTTTCTATAAACATGCTTTAATGTGTTATACATTTTAACAAATAGACAAAAAACAGTATGGATCTATACCTGATCAATTTTTAAGGGATCCCCTTGAAGCAAACGAGCATCAGCTGGGATGATGTCCCCCAGTTTTATGCTAATGATGTCTCCAGGAACTAGTACAGCAGCATCTTCTTCGGCCCATTTCCCATCCCGTAAAATCTGTTGGAAAATTTAAATTTGAACCATCAACTAGGATGATAATAGGGAAAAGATAAAATGTAGTGTAGGCGGTAGAAAAGCAATTTCATATCTTGTTTCAGCAAGGCAAACCTTAGCTCTTGGTGCCAACCGTGCCATCAAGGCTGCAGCTGCATTGCCAGCATTATTTTCCTCCATAAAACTTATAGTTGAATTGACTATAAGTAACGCCATGATCCCAACAAAGTCATGGTAATCCACTCCCTTGCCCTAAGATTGAGAGTTTGGTGGAAAAATTAGTACTTCTAGACCATTTTTAATGCAACTTGTTGGTCCCAGTAATAGTTCAAGTGAGAATTTAGTAATTTTTTTAAAGACTTACGCCTCCACGAGCCATCGTGATTGCCATAATAGCTGCTGCTTCCATAACCCAAGACAGAGGATTCCACATAAACCCAAGAAACTTGAGTATTTTGCTCTCCTATATGTCATAAGATATCGTGAGAAGTGAGAACATATCATAGACTAATTATCCTGTACTACAGAATAAAACTGGAGAAGCTTAATGAAGTGACAAGAGACCTTCTTTTCTTCAAGCTTGTTGTATCCAAACACTTCAAGACGTTTCTCAACCTCATCAGAAGTGAGTCCAGCTTCGGTACACTTCAATTTTTCAAAAACTTCTTCAACTGGTATGTTTTCCTGCAAGTAAAATGTAAAAAACACTATTATAGCAATCTAAGATCCCACACTACAATTACATTTCTCTTTTCATTGTCTAGAATTCTAAGATCCCACACCATATTAATGTTTCTCTTTTCCTTCTAGGTATACTGCATCGTATGAGCAGAGGTCATGGTTTTCAATTAGGATGATGAATAACAACCTTGTAACGATAGTAGTTGGAAATTTGGAATACGTACTTCTATGTTCCCATCAAGTCATATATTTTCAGTTACTCTCTGTAGAATCTATTTGCGCACACTATCATTCCACTATAAAGCATTCAAGAATATATCAGTTATGACTTAATTTTAGGGACTAAACATCCTTAGAGTCAGTATACACTCTCTTTTACAAAGTAAGTACGAAGTACCTATAATATAGTGTAAGATGAACAATTAGAATATAAGCAAGGTGGCTTCTTAAATTACAGAACAAGAAAATGGTATATGAATCCTAATCCGTTTGCTAGTAAAACTTAGTTTTCAAAATTATATTAAGCATACTTTATTCCTAGTGCACCAATATAACAACTGCAAGAAAGATGTACCAAATCAACAGTTTCTTTGCTGATTGCTTCAAGAGCAATTGTTGTCTTGTCTGCATCCATCTCGACTTTTTTCTTCAGCTCCTACTCAATCCCGAGTAGAATCTGCACAGAGAACTAATCCTAAAAGAATTAAAAATCATGAAGTCTGATTCACATTTTCAAGTCTTGTGCAAGACAAAAGCATATAAGATATTTTTTATGGAAGGATTCTAGTTTTTAGAGTGAACTTAACCACAATCTTGATCTACACAGTCATTGTACGATTTATTACAACATTTGGATGTTCTATGGCAATACCAGGCAACATGTAGTTTTGCCTCTCATTATCTTGAACCATTTATTTTGAATTTTCTAAATTACTATGTGGTCACTTAGCTTCCTGCAATGTATGCATGCACAGATAAATCTCAGCTATAGTACTAATTACGAATGTTACACATGAATATATTAAAACAAAAAGTAACTTAAGCCAATGTTAAAATCTTTAAAATTTCTGAATCAAGAAAACTTAAAAAACTTCCCTGTCTCGCTGGCCGATCAACCCTGAAAACCCCCTTTACTTTTAGGAACAAAACCAAAATGCTAAGTTTAATTATCTCACTCGTAAGTTGGGTCTGAGAAGATGAGATGTACACACACTTCACTTCTGCTAGATTAAGAGTAGAGTGACTATCTTTGTCAAGACCCAAAACCTAACATATCTAAAAGCTATATTAATTCTAGAGCATATAATCAATTCACCAACACTACAATAGCCATAAAAAACCAGTCTTGTGCCAAGGATGAAAAAATACAATGCAATTTCTTAAACAAGCCATTTCAACGAAATCGACAAAACAAAAATACTGCAAATCTATACCTGCAATAAACTCAAAAAAGGGCAGGATTGGTAAAAGATCACCAGGAAGAAAAATGGAAAATAGGTATGTAAATATATAACATGCAAGAACTGTATGTGAAGACAACATGTAAAACAAATCCCCCATTAGAAAAATGAGAAGAAAAGAGAAGGTGTGAAGTCATAGGAGAGAAGACAGAAAACGGAGCTACGAAACTCCGTCCAAATACAGCATAACAATCACTGGACCGATTTTATTCTGTTTTTCTTTTGCGTTTACAAAGCAAACTGCATTCGACGTTATGTTCGAACTACAATGCTTACAAAATTTATGTTGGCTCATTATAACACAGCATATCTGTTGTACTTTGTAAATGTACGATTTTTTACATTGAAATCATACATGTTGTACATATTATTATATACCAAATCATTCTCTATACCAATGAAATGGAAACAGCAAGAGGACTGCATCATCTTCAAGTTATTTTATTTAAAATATCACTGGTGATTTTATATTTTAAATTTTAGTATAGCTTTTCTATTGGTTCATTTCAGTTTTTCGTATTTTCATGTTTGTGTCATTTATTTTTTTTAGAGTAAAAGCATAAAGGCCACTAAAACTTAGGCACCAAATTGTAAATTAAGGTATTTAAATTTTTATTTACTTAACGACTCTTAACAAATGCCATTATTTTAAAAATCAGAGTAAAATGTGGTTATCAGTATGTTAACTTCAAACCCAATCAATATTTTGCTAATTTATGAAAAGTTTAGCCATCTTTGTCCTCTGAACTTTTCTTTTTATTCAAAAGATAAGATTAAAGGTATATTTACGAGACCATGCTCAATAAATAAAAAAAAGATATTTAAGTTTTTTGCATTATACTCAACAAAATGCTAATAACACTTTGATTGACACACTGGATTTGTTGTCACCGCAAATGCTATATATTGGAACATCTAGTTACCAGTTAGCCAATAATACTTAATGCCAGTAAAAATATATGGTTACTTATACATCTATCAGTCAATGTTAACCAATTATATGTGCATATATCCTTAGATGCCTCATATACAATCCATACACTCTAGAAACAATAGTCCAGCAAATGCATAGTTTTCAATTTTAACATTATCAATGAAATGATTAGATAATAAAGCTAAAGAGATTAAGGTCAAACAAGATATTACAAGAAATGCTAAAACTGATTATATCTATGCTTAATTGATTTGTATATTTCTCTAAAGCATTGAATATATATATATATACACAAATAAAAGACAAATTAATTATTATCAATACTAGTATTACTACCAAAACAAGCATGTGTACTGTCTTAAACTCGGACATAAACTAGGTACATTTTCTCTATAAATGCTAACCAAAGTTTTTGTTATCACAACTCAGAGAGTGCTTCCTCTTGGACTCTCTGCATCCTGTGATTACCCATTCAAAGTTCATCTTTACCTATTTCTGTTTTTCTTTTTAATTTCTTTTCGCGTGAACTTGCTTACTCCAGAGACATATTTAGAATGTCATGAGATACTTATTCGCGTCCCAGGTGTTAGGATCGATATTTATTTGTGCCAAAATTTATTACGGCGCATAGCCATTTATTTATTTGTAAAATATATAAGTCTATTTGAAAAGGAAAATTGAGACGTATTTTAAATTTGATTTCTACTATTGCTAGAGAATAGTGTGTACAAAATTTTGTAGAAGAGGTTCGGTTTTGCTAACAACTGTTGTAAAAATTTAGCAAGTATTAATAACGTACGAAAGAATGGGCTGAAAGTTTAAGGGCTTAGAGGCCCTGGACAATTAGTTTGGGCTGCCAAAGCTAAACGGAATAATATCCAATATTTATTTGTAATCTTCGTGGCCCATTCCAGTTCTGAAATCTCAACTTAATTAAGTTAGAATATTCCAATATACTGAGTGTTGAAAAGGAAACCAATTGTATTTAATATATCCTATATTTCGTTTAAAGGAGAATCTGAAAAACTAAACCTCCGTTTGGTTGGTATTATTGCAAACGGTTATAATAATTTTTTTGCTGAAAAAATGTCTCAAAGGTATTTAATAAATTTTAAAAACTGTTATCTGGAAAAACTTTTTTGATCTAAAAATTATTGTTAGCAAAAGTATGTCCCCATGTATTTGAAAAAACTGTTTTCAGTTTTTACAGCAAATAGTTATTAGTGTCACCATCAAACATTCTCACAAATATTATTTTAATATGTTATATCTCATAATATGCATAAATTAAAAAAAATATCAAACACTCATTTAATTTTTCTGACAACACTTTTTCTACCAACACTTTTTTCTCACCTCACAACAGTTTTTAACGACACTCTCAAATAGAGTCTAAGATGGAAGCTGTGGGATACTATTTTAATACACAATAGAATGTACGTGATAGATAAATATGCACAAACCGCAGCTCAAACAAGAAACATATGTAGCTAGTTTTACTAAAATTTAGAATTTTATGAATGCATACCTTTTACTAGACAAAAATTTAGTACATATTTCGAACTCACATATTAATTGGATGGCACCTATCAATAATTTTGACACCAATACTTTTGATCACATCAATAAATTAGTTAATTGAATTTGAAGATAACTCCATTGACACCAAAATAATCAAACCAATACATATATCACTTGTCATTTCGCTTTAATCTTGATACGGCGTTCCTCCATTACACCAACCAAGTCATAACAAAAAGTCCTGAGCCACAATGCCAGTGTCAATGCGTATATATATCTTATGAAGGACCAATATTGTAGCATTAAATCAAAATTTTCCAAGGCTAGAAATTAAGTTTTATCATAAAGCTTTTTTTTATATCGAATCTCCATTTTCCAACTGAAGAAATCTCTTACCGTTGGAGGGTCAAACAAATCAATAGACAAAATAAATGATGAAATTTTCAGACAACCCTAATGAGAAAGAAATTGCGTAAATTCGTCCCTAGCGATTTTTTTATTGTCATTATAATTTTCCACTTATAATGATTATATATCACTGCTCAAAAAATAATCAAATAATTTTTTTATTATAAATAACTCACTACGTCATATATGACCTATCACAATGATTTAAATAGTGAAACATGTGGAAATTTATGTTACATTAGGATATTAATCGATTTAAAAAAACAACATTTTACAAATAATTAAATATATACAATTATTTGACTTCAAAATTAATCAAGTTTTGATAATACAATTAAGCAATAATATTAAAATATACTTTCAGATCAAATAATTGAATAATTCTATATTTATTTTAAATATTAAAGTAAATATAAGTTTTGAATTATTAATTACACCATTTTTTAAATAAAAATATTATAAATAATCACTATATTTGACTTTAAATTAGCAAATTTTGATAAGATAATTTTTTTGTTTAATTTTATAAACTGTACTAAGTAACTGATTTTTTTATTAATAAAAATATGAATAATATTTATAATTAAAAATTTATAAAATAAAAAAGTCAAATTATCAATTTTTAGTTGGGATCTGGCGGGCTAAAAATGCTCTCCAATTTTGAACAAGCGGGCAATTTGTATTTCTATTGGGCGTGTTAAAAATTCAGTATAGTGAAAACTTATCTCTCTGAAAATAAATTTCTACTTATCCTATCTAAACATCACTCTTTCTGTCTTTTTCTCTCGCAGCTCTTACTCTTTCTGTCTGCTCTCTTCTTATTCAAAGGTAAATTAAAGATAAACTTTCACAAATCGATGGAGACAGGTACTCCTTCAACCGATTCGAGTTCAAACAAAACTAGGGTTTTAAGTTTGAATTGAGTTACTTTTTTCTTTAGTTAATTTCTCTTGTTCCAGTACTAATTTCATTTTTATCTTTTTGTCTGGTGCTAATTTGGGGTCGAATTAGTTTTAGGGTCGAAGTGGCTTTGGAGTCGAATAAACTTTAACTTATGTCTAGCTCGTATTTATTTATTTTAGGGGTTCAATTGAGTCTTTAATAGCTATAATGGTGTTTTCTTATATAACTCTGTTTTAAATAGGTCTATTTTGTGACGAGACTTCTTTCGTTTCAGGCTTATATTACACCGACCAAATATATTTTCATGATTTGCCTATGGTAGCTATTATGTAGTACTATGTTATTTCAGATACACCGAGCAAACTCCATGCTACAATGTGAATAAAATTTAATGTGAGCTTACTATTTATCACTTTTTTTCAACTGCATAGTTTTATCTAGTAGATGCTTCACATTATTCATTACTGTTATGTAGTTATTATGTATTGTATCTTTACTCTGTCAAGGTTCTTACTTTATAATATCTAAAATCCTAAAATGAAATGTTCTATTAACTGAATAGATATATCTATCTTATTATTAATAGCCCAACAAGGGGAAATATTAGTGTGACATTTAATTAGACTCAAAATTCCTGAGTCATTTTATTATCTTCTAAAATAGTGAGACATTTTATTATGTGTGAAAATACAGAATTGACCCATCGCATTTTATAAGATTTGTAAAAGTCTTTTTCATTTGTGTTATATCAACTCTGCCTTTAGGGCTCACCGCTTAGGATGTGGCGCCGAAATATCTAGGGTCGGGGATGGAGGGGCGAATCGGAGGCAACACAATTGGTAAGAATTGAAACATCAAAACGTGTTGATTGTGGATCTGTATCTGGGTTTGTTTGTATAGGTAGGTGTATCCAATCATGTTGCTCATTCTTGAAACCGTAGTATATTTCATGTACTGTGAATTGCTACAAAGAGTGGACCAAATAAATGCATCAATCATATTAATAATTCATATGAATATTATCTTGGTATTGTGAGCATTTTATGTGCTACCACATGGTCGTTGGGTTCTTTATTGTTTGATTGAAGATTGGAAGCTAAAATGTTCTATTTTTTGTGTCTGCACATGACAGTTAATCAAAGTGATGTTTCGGCATGGAAGAGGGGACATCCACCACTTCCCGTGACGGAGGTGTTCCTGGAGTGCAGAGGGTTATCAAGGCAGAGTGTTGATGCTTCCCGACTAAAAAGTAAGTTCTAAATATAATATGATCCCAACAATTTTATTATTAGGTAATGTCAGTTGAGTACAATTATAATAAAAGAATTGTAATTATATGTGATTCCAAGACTTTCGTTATTACATTTTGAGGATAATAAATTTGTAGATTAAATAGAAATATTGGGTTTAAACTTGCAACTCAATTTCAATAGTTTCATGGCTATGTGATTTTTCAAGAAACCTGCATGAAAATAAAGGTAAAACCAATTTAGTTATCAAAGTATCATTAAAAATTGTTTTTTCTTATTGATACAATCTATTTTATTATTTCATTTATTTAAACAAATTAATATTATTTATTTAGCTGTTAATCCCATACCAATCATAAACTTATCCTATCAGATATTTTCAATGTGTACATTTTAGGTCTTCGTCACTCTTTTCTTTGTTTACATATATATATATCCATTGGTTATATTCTTTGAGAGACTAAATTCTATGTTACATGCTAAATATTGTCTTTGATATTTTGGTCTTTAAACTTCAAAAGCAAAAGTGGAGCTCAAGGGTCTTGCCAGTTGGCTTCACTGGTTGGAGCATGTCTTTAACGTTAGTATATACCATTCCCTGCATATAATTGAATAATTTTCAATTAATAATTTTTAATTAATAACCCATAGTTTTTTGTTGCATCAATATATTATCTTCATTGGCAGCAAATGTTAGTTTGGTTATCTTTAACTGTTTACAGTTATCTGTCCACCTTAGGATAACTACCTTGGAATCAAGAAGATCAAAAGAGAATGGTTTTGCTTAACCCCGTTGGACTGCCGCGTCTAAGAACACTGTTTCCTTCCTTAGAGCTAGCAATGTCCCTATGTGGTAACCTGAAAATGACATGCTTATATATTATAATTTTGATGGATGTTGCTACCTTTCTTTCAACGTTTTTCGATCTTTTAGGTCTTTTCAGTTGTTACTATTATTTTATTATTTTGCATATTTTGAAGCCTGCACTTATAATATTGATGGGCCATAAAATAAATTCTTTGTGTTATTCATTCTCGGTGACCTAATAATGACTTACTAAATTATTATTATTATTATTATTATTATTATTATTATTTAGATAGATAGTTATTGCTTTTAGTTCATTTTTTTGATTCTTTTTTTGACATGTTCAGTATTTATTTTATTTCACTATCCTGCATATTTTGAAGCCAAATTTTATAATATTGGTAGATTGTACGACAAAATCTTGATCGTTATTAACTCACATAACAAATCTGGTGAGTGATAAAGAATAAATCTGGTGAGTGAGAATGAACAAATCGAATATAGTTGACCTTCTTACAGTAAATTAGTGGAAGTCGAGAGAGTGGGATGATGAGATTTAGGGTTTTTGGATAAGGGTGAAAAAGTGTCGAGATATGAGTGAGTCATGAGTGGAGGTGAGAGTTGAGAGATTAGGGTTCTTGGCGAGAGAGTCAGGAGAGAGAATTTAGTCGACAGAGAGTTTAGAGAAAGTGAGATTTGTTTTCTAGGTTTTAGTTTGTATTTAATTTGTTGAAAGAGGGGGGAAACAAAAATTTGTGCAGGGGGAAAAAATTTGGTAATAAGTGGGAAAATTTTTGACTAACGGGGGAAAATATTGGAGGGGTGCGAGATTAACTTTTTTAGGAGAACTTATGATATCGGTTTTAATAAAAATTGATGTCATAAACATAGAAAGACATCACATTTACATGGGATGATGTTAATAAAACTTTTGACATCATTGACATGAGTGACCGATGCCTAATATGTGATGTCTATTCACCTTTTTATTGTAGTGGATATTTACTTGCTCATCAGTTTGAAGGGCATGGTGTAGTAAATCCAGTTTCTAAGCTATGACTTAAAATTCATTTTGAACAAACGATTTTAATTGTTATCATGCATGGGGTTCATCGTGGTGATCATCGACCCATATATTTTAAAATCTTATATCTTATGTGAGCTGTAAATGCAGAAGGTTTTGAAAAACAACACAAAAACCATTTTGCGGCATCCGGGTGAAGCGTGCTATTTCTCAAAGGCTCCTATGAAGATTAGTATATTATTATTTATTTATTTTATATAATGTTTATGTAAATGCATTAATTAAATGATTTAATTAGTTGGAGAGTTTAATTGTACTTTGAAAATAAAGAGTTAGGAATTTTCAAGGCCTTTAAGTTATTGAACATAAGCTAGCTAGAATGTTAGCTTGTATCAATTACTTTTGTCGCTTATTTACTACCCACTGTTTAGATACAATTCAAAAAACAAGTTCAATTACTGAAAAGGAAATTGTAATAACCCCAATTTTTAGAAATTTTTGAAACCCGGATGAATAGTAACTTTTGCTGACAATGCTGATTAAGAAAAATTATCAGATCACGATATTTAGGAGTACTGTTATGGAAATTCTAAGATCGTATTAGTATTCCATAAAGAAAATAAGTGTATGTAAAAGCCGTCGGATTTCGAAAACGAGCACTTTTATTTTTCCCCGAGATTTCTACCAGACATTAAGGGATTTAAGGAATTAATATTAAGATGAAGGATTTTAAATTCAAGGATTATAAAGGAGAATTAATTTAGGTATTAAAAATACCAAGAAGATTTTATCAATTAAACCATTAAGGTATTTAACCAAACGATCAACGAGATTGAGTGATAATCGGACAAAGAAATGAATAACGACTCTTTAAATACCTTTGCAAGTGGCAAGACAAGTGGATGGTTGATCAAACAAGAAACCAAGTGATAGTTAGGAAGGAATGGCTAGTTAATTATCTAGTTAACCAGGGATGATCTCATCTCACCACAAATCACCAACACATGGCAAATGGTGACATCATCTTTCACTAACTCTTTTTTTTATTATTAACCTAGCAAAATATCAAGACAACCCATCATTATCCACCACATTATTCCACCAACACAAGAAAGCAAAAGCATTTCCTCCCCCATTTCCATTGCTCTCGGCCAAAACAGAACCAGCACATTAAAACTGCTGTATCTCCTTCATTTCTCACTTAAATGTTGTGTTCTATAGCTCGTTGGAAAGGTATTGAGATGCCCTACAAATCTTGTTCACAAGTCTCGTCCAAATAAGCATGGTAAGACCCTCATTTTTACAGTTATTTCAATCGGACTTTTAAAAACTTCAAAGCCTAACTTTGTGTCCTTGATTTCTTTGGAAAGATCAAGCTTGTAGGAGGCTCCCTAAGGCTTCCTAGCAACTTAACACCTCCCAAGGAAGGTATAAACTTCAAACCCTAGCCTTTACTTTATTTGTTAGTAAGTTTAATGGTTGGTTTTGTGAAATGAGAAGCATGGATTGTGATTATTAGTAGTTTGGTTTGATTTGGAAGTGTTTTGGTAATTGAAACTTGATTATAGTTCATAGGTCTTGATTGTGGTTGTTTGAGTTGAAAAACTTGGAGGTTATAAACTGATGTGGTATGGTTTAGGTGAAGTTTTGTTGTATTGATGGTTATGAGTTGGTTGGTGGTTAATTGGAGTAGTTTAAACATTGGTAATCGCGCAAACATAGCCGTCGTAATGCCCATTTTTATTCAACTGCTTGTTCTTAGTGTTCAGCAAAGAAAACTCAATAAACAATCTGTAACATTACCATGTTTAGCTAGAGCGTGTCGTGAGCTTCGTTTTGATATGTGGATCGCTTGGTTCCGATGTATGGTTTAGGAGAAACGACCGTTTTAAATAACGGCGTTTCGCGAACGAACCTTTACCCCTCGCATTACTTTGAGACCTTGTTTAAGGCCCCTAAAAGACTAATCGGATTACAAAACAATTATGTAAGGTGGATTAGGAAGTTGGTAAAGTACTCGCGAAAGAGTTGCCTTAAAATTCGTAATGATTAATTTATTAAAATTGGTGGAGCCGAGGGTGTGCGAAAGATTAACGCAAATCGTTAAGCGTATAAGCGAACGTTAGGGTCTAAGTGGATAAAGTCTAGTTTCTTAAGCGACCGTGATTTAATTCCGGCTTATGTTGTTGTTCATAGGTTACTGGACCCACTATAAGCTTAAGTCTACCCCAGAGCACTCAGGCAAGTTTTCTACCAGTTATACTGTTGTTGTGATGTATATATGTATATGCATTATCTTGTGATAAGTGCATGATTGTTATTAGAAAATCTTGCGATATATTGGAGCATGCTGATATGGTATATATGCATGTCTGTTTCGTAATCTTGATATCTAATTATTGATTCAATTGCTTATGAGTTGCATAATACCTATGCTAGAGATAAGCAGTAGTTGCGTATACCCTTAGTATAGGGGACCTAAAGCTGAACATATTTCTAAACCGGGAGTCGATGTTCCCGAGTATAATATATATATATATATATTTATATATATATAGATATAGTTTTCAAAACTATTAATCGAATAAGGTTTATTCGATAACTTTATTTTATTTAATGAATATTATTTTGAATATTCATTCGAGAACTTATGACTCCGCTTATTTTTTCTAATGAATATTACTTCGAATATTCATTCGAGGACTTATGACTCCGCTTATTTTATTTAATGAATATTATTTTGAATATTCATTCGAGGACTTATGACTCCGCGCATTTTATTAAATAATATTCTTTATTTTATTAAAGAATAATGTTTCGATAATCAAACTTATTTTTGATTATTCAAATAAAGATCGTACTTTCGTATAAGTATATCTTTGGTTATTTATTATTCATTTCAAGTATGAGTTTTAAAACTTCTGCTTCAATTATTTTTATAGAGATTATCCTTTATGGAAATATTATTTAAATAATAATATTCAGATATTCTCCAACATATCGAGACTGATTTATTTTATTAAATCAACATTACTCCAAACATTCTTAAAAATATTTTCGAGTCTTCAAAAAGATTTTAAAAGTTAGAGCGGATCCCAAAACTCGTTTTTAAATTTAAGATCTTCCTTTCCAAGCGGATTTAAATACTCGCTTAAAAATTGAGGGATCCGGCTCTGTGGTGTATTTTATAATTGCAACGAGGTTGCTGTTTTGATAAAACATTTTGATTACTTGCCCAACGTTCGGGAAGCAAGTCCATCTATTTGAGTCGGCATAAGCAACATGGGCTCAGTGGGCGTCCATGAAAGTGTAAGTGGCTCAGTGGGAGTCTATCAATGCGTAAGTGGCTGAGTGACAGTCCAGCATAGGTCCTAATGCGGCCAGGGTGATGACCAGTGGGGAATTCGTCCATCTACTAGTAGAAAATGTTACTTATTGGTATCTTTCCTGATCAACAAGATATCATGTTTATGCCAAGGTTTTCTTCTTTCCAAATTCATTGGATATTATAACTCTGTTTATATTTTTCATAACAGAGGTTTTCAAGGAAAGTATGAGATATATATATAGGTGTATATATATATATATATCGGGACTTAATGAAGTATCTCGTAACTTCATTTCTTTTGAATGATATTTCAAAGATTGAATCTATTCAAATCTTATCTTGTAGTCTCATCTATGTGATGAACTTTTGAACTGGTGATACCTTGAACGGTGGTAGTTCAAGTAGTATTTGAAAAATATATAAGTATATTGGAGTATCTTGTAACTTCATCTTTTCAACTTATATCTAGTAAATGATTATCTTATGCATGACAAAGATTTTCAGAAAAAACGTTGAGACAAGGTTAGATATATGAGATCACCTTGCAACGATATTTTATACAGTTATACACTGGAACTCTGTGTGTATTATGCATGGAAGAGGACTTCCAAGATTTGGGAAGTATATATGTATATATATACTGAATATTTTGTGACTTTGTCGCATTTAGATTTCAAACTTGGTTCATTTCTTCTTGACCAAGACTTTCATGAGTAATATGAGAATGCTCATATATTGTAAATTATTATACATATTATTTCGGTGGGCTTGTTGCTCACCCTTGCTTTCTTCTTTCATCACACAACAACAGATAGACAAGATGAGTAGGACCAAGCTCCCAATTCGTGAGCGGATAGGAAACGTTCCGTAGTTTCCTGTAGGCGTTGATGCCGTTGTGGCTGAGGTAGTAGTTACCAATAGGCTAGGCTTTCAACTTTTGATGTACCATATTTATGTATATTATGAATTGTAATAATGGCAAAGAATATGTAAATTTATTCAGAAACCCTTTTTAGGTGTAATGACTTATAATTGCGGAAAAAAATGACTTGTGTTATTTTTGGTATTCATCTCTGACACTATAACTTATGGTGTGTGTGTGTATATTGTGGGGTCACAGTACGCAGTAGTTGGTTGACTGTTAAGATTAAGTATTGATAAGGGAAATGGAACTCGTGACAACCCGAATCCCCGACCCCCGATTTGGGGGTGTTACAGAAATGGTATCAGAGCTAAGCGTTATAAACCTCAGAGATGATGCGTCGTTAAAATGATAAGTTCACTAAGATAATAAGAACTTTTGCCAAGTTCATAGTCGGACTACCTAACGTAGTACTGACAGTTAAAACCCTTATGGAAACCCTTATAAATATCGTGATAAAAGCGTAGCTCGTTATCGTATATGGTAGTGGGACTCCGAGCTCTGAAGTCCAAGAGCAATAATATGATGATGTTTTACTACATATTGGGGATCAGATTATGGATCCAATGGAGCACCCTAATGAGGGACCGGATGATAATCATATTGAGGAGGTAACTGTTGAGGATGTTGTCTCAGAAGGGATTGTTGCTGAGAAGGATCCCGTGGAGGATCCTAACAAGACTGAAGAGATGATCGCTAAGGAATTAATGACCGTAATCAGGGTGACTACCAGAGGTAGGATTGGCCGGTTACTACCGGAGGTTCGTTCAAGATTGCAAAGATCACATCCCCTGTAACACAGCTTACTCGTAAGACTGAGAAGTTTGAATGGACAGAGAAATGTGAGAATATCTTCCAAGAACTGAAGTAAAGATTGGTGACGACCCCTATGTTGGCGTTGCCAGATGGAAAAGGAGATTTTGTGATTTGAAGTGACGCTTCGCACAAGGAATTAGGGTGCATGCTTAGACAACAGGATAAGGTATTCGCGTACGCGTCAAGACAATTAAGGGAATATAAAATTTGATATTCCCCCATGATCTTGAGCTCACGACAATTAGTTTTTCCCTAAATATTGGAGGCACTACTTGTATGGAGAGAAGTGCGAGATTTACACAAACCATAAGAGCTCAAGTATATTTCCACACAGAAAAAGCTCAATATGCGCCAGAGGAGGTGGTTAGAGCTAAACACGGATTACGAGTATGAGATTCTTTATCATCCATGGAATGCCAATATGGTGGCTAACTCCCTTGGTAGAAAGGAGAAACTCAATATGATAATGTCTTCGAGAGAGTTGATAAAAGATTTTGAGAAAATGGAAATAGAAATGAAGGTAACCGGAGCCGGTACCGAAAAGTTGTTGAGATTTGCAATGCAGCCCGAATTACTAGAAAATATCGTATGGTGCCAAGAAAAAGGGATGAATGAAGGCAGAGAGCCAATGACTAGAGAAGAGATTAATACCGAGAAAGATGATAAGGGAATAATGAGGTATTCCTACAGAATTTGGGTTCCAAATTCAAGAGCTTAAACATGAGATCTTAGATGAAAGCCATAGTTTGAGGAATAAGATATAGGGAAAACCCTGAGTTTGATAGTCAGGGTGTAATATCCAGGATATATCGTATAATTATTTTTGCTAATAGATAATTATTATATGTATTCAGTATCTATTCTGTGAATAATTTGTTAAGTGTTAAATGTGTTTGGATGTTTAAAAATATTATTAATTGAGTATTTTAATTTTTATATGTCCAAAATAAAATATAGATAATTGTCATATCTTCCTAATTATTTTTATGTTGATTTATGAATTTATAGGAATCATATGGATTTTATAAAATCTTTTTCCGGGTATTTAAAACCTATTTTTATAAAAACGGGAACCAACCGACGTCATCCGTTGTTACGTTTTTAGAACCCGAAACTCTTCCGAGAACTCCTTCCTAACCTAATTGCAATATTCCGAGCATTTTCCGTGTTTCGACTTTTTCGATCCGGCGTACGGTTTGTCCTGCGCGGGTCCCGGCGCAACATTTTCGATACATTATTCATTTCGGTAAATCGATAAAACTCGCATTTTCGAGAAACAGGAGCTTTTTATTAAACTATCACAATTATCACCTCGTAGTACGTGTAACCAGGCGCTAAGACCAAGACCGCAGTACAAATTGTACTGATTTGGATAAGTATCTCGAAAACCGGTACCGTTTGGATCAGTTTTTATAAATAAACGTACCGTTTTATATCCTGAATGATCCAACGGGATACTAATTTCCCGTAATTATAAATAGCTTCTACCGTATTTTATTTTGTACCGAAAATCATTTGCAAACAGCTAAATAGATAATTATTCAGAGAAATGAACCGTGTTCTTCGTGTTCTTCGTAATCAAACAAAGATTTGAAGGCATTATTGGAATCCGATGGAGGCGTATGAATAGTCAAAACGAAGCTCTCGACAAGACGATCGTACCCGTATTAAAATCTTCGAATAAAGGTATTTATTTTTCAATTTCATATTTTTCAGTTTTTAATTATTTAAACTTAAATTCGGTTTTTGATTTAGAGGAATGGTTTGATAATTTTGTTGGTTGATTATGATTGTAGAAGTTCTAAGGATCATTTTCATATATTGATTGCTTGATTTGGTTCAGTAAATAGTAAAAACGAGTTTTAAAATTTTATAAGATTTATACATCGATTTTTCTTGGTTTAATCTAGTGTTTTGAGTGTTCTTGATGGCATGAATAGATTATACATGTAATAAGGTTTATTTTGGTACCAAAATCGTTACTTTTGGTTCAAAATCGAGTGATTTTGATAAGTGGCCAGAAAACCGAGGTTGAAGGTCGGGTTTTGGTCGGAATCGGAGTTCGGGCAGGATTTTGGAGATGTTTGTGTTAATTCTGGATTGTTGAAATCAAAAGGGATGTTTTGAGATGAAAACCGAGTTGATTGGGATTGATTTCAGCCAGGAACGGGCCTGGCCGGAACTTGGAAGTTCGCCGGTCGTTTTCTGGAAATTCCAGAATCCGGCGGCCTGTTCTTCAAAGTCCGGCCACCGGCCGCCCGTCTGTGCCGCCCTTTGATTCAAGGTTGAAGACAACCTTGACCTGAGGATCTGTTTCTGGATTTTTTTTTTATTAATAATTCAAAAATTCATTATTTAAATTCTAAAATTCATTTTTAATTTCTGGAAATTCCAAAAATCATTATTTTAATTCCAAAATTTATTTTTAATTCAAAAATAAATCTGAATTAATTAGTTAATTAATTTTAATTAATAATTAATTGATTAATTGGTTAATTAATTCAAAAATTAAATGATTAATTGATTTAATTAATTATTAATTGATTTTAATTAATTATTTAATTAGATTTAATCATTTAAAAATGATTTAAAAATCCTGAAAAATAGTTTCGAGCTTTAAAATATTATTCTAAATTATTTCCAAGGCTCAATAATTATTATAAAATTGTTTCGAAGCCGGAATTGGCCAACCGAACCCTGTTTATTACTCTAAAATTGATCCAACGACCCGTTTTAATTCCGAAAAATATTTTAAAAATCATTTTTATTACCTGAAAGCCTGTTTATGACCCGAGACTTCTTTATAAGTGATATATCATTGATTATATGACGTGTTATGTGTTATATGTGACTTATTGTTTGACTGTCGGTCTATATGTTCGATGATTACTTGTTTATAACATAACTTTCGATCCATTAATCGGATTTGGGTGAAACGAAGAGTAGATAGAAGTATGTGTTGAACAGAATCGTATGAGTGAAATATTGATAAATACTTATAATGCCTAGCAGAGTAAGCAAGGCGTAAGAAAGAGAAGCAGGTGATCAGAAAATAGAATTGACATGTAGAAAATACAACAAGTGATCAGAGGATAGAAGCGAGGCATAGGAGAAGCAGACGAGTGATTGTTGAATGGGGTCATTAAACAAATACAAGTGAAGTTGAAATTGATTATGATAAGGCAAGTACTCCTAAACTTTTCTCGAGATATATTGCAAATATTTCTAAATTCTCTTGTGACATATTGTTAATACTCAAAATAGCTCTGTTTTATATTGGAAATACTTTGAATCCTTCAGCCTTGAACCTGAGCCACATCATTTGATCTTTAAACCGCAAGCCTTATTCTTTGTGAACCATTTCTTGTTGATTTAACGGATATTAAACCACACAAATACAATACTACTCCACAAATATATATCCATCAAATACCAAATACTGAAACAGAATTGTTTGAACATACAGAAACTTTTATACTCAACCATACCTTGTGACATCAAAGTACTAAAACCTGGTAAAAACATTATTCATCTAATACCCGATTATCCTACCGGCTGAAGGCCACTTCTTTTATGTACTTTGACATACCCTTTCGGTAACCATGAATTTTTACCATACTCTTTTACAAATGTTTTATTGTTATTGATTATGATCTGGTTTTATTGAACTCTATTATTTATCATATTGAAATACTTAGAATTGGATAGTTTTCTTTGTGTGGACTAGATTCGTGGTCAGACCATATCGATGGTCAAGTTGGGCCAATGTGTGCCTTGGATCCAGTAGTTAGAGCAGTGCTGTGTGCTTTGCTTGGGGTTAGTGCGTGACTGATCAGCAGCCTAACATTGGTTTTAAAAACTTAAAATGAATATCCAATTCTATTGGTTGTTTAACAAGAAACTTGATTCCTCTGAATCATCTCGTTTATTATTGTTTAACCTCAGTTATTGATAATATGACTTGCTGAGCTAGTTAGCTCACTCTTGCGAATCTTTTTATGTGTTCTACAGTTAAGAAGGATACGGTTGATAGTGAGGTTTCCCAGTTTAATGTTCGAGCTAGGATTCCAGCTTATGATTGATCGAGCTAGCAAAAGCTTATGGCAGTAGTGAGATAGCAAGGTTGTAAGAATAATTTTATATCAGTTGTAAATTAAATTAGTTGGGTTATGGTACGTTGTAATAAAAGTTAAGGTTGTGGCTTGTTTTCATACTTTAACCTGTTGCGATCCGTGGTTATGTAAAGCAGGGTCATTACAAATAATAATTTATATACAGGTTTATATATTAAGTATGTGTTGTGGACCCCAAACCTCTGATCCGGGTTTGAAGGACGCCGCACAGGGAGGTCGCCATCAAGATAGAAGGAACCCATAACATAATGAAGTAGAAAACAAGGATTTTAATGTATAAGATAACCCCGATTATGGGAGAAGGATGAAACATTTCATACTAAGAAAATAGAAGTCGAGCAAGATAGGGAGAACCAGGACGGTACTCCTATGGGGAAAATCATGGACCTGCTTAAACAAAACTTATACTTTTACCCCCAACCACCACCCTAAGGAAATAATGCGGTGGAAAATTCTTTCATGACCTTTAAGTCGCTAAGCTCTCAGAGTTCCAAGGAACATGTTGACCCAGTTGAGGCAAGAGCCTGGCTAAAAGAAATATAGGAATCATTTGAGATTCTAAATGATTGACGAAGCGAAAAAGACTGTTTTTTTTCACTTACCTTCCTAAGAGAGAGGCCACCCGTTGGTGAAAGGCCAAGAAAGACACGGGGCCAGAGGTTATAATAAACCGATTAAAGTTCAGTCAATTGTTTTCGGGAAAGTACTTCCCAAGATTATAGAGATAGTGTAAAAGCTTTAGAGCCAGAACCAAGGCGGACGAGTATGATGAATTATGAATCTAAGTGGTAAAAGGTGGCAAGATTCGTCCTGAGGACATGAATCCCAGAACAACGTGATGTTTGAAGTCAATGATTAATGGGTTCATGAAATGATTGTAATAAAAAAAAGAAACTGAAGTGGAAAGGAATATAAAGGTAATATAGTTTGAGAAATGATAAGGGAGTTGGGTATGAGGAAACCCTAAAGACTCGTAGCAATAGAACTAGAAAAGTATACAATCGTCAGGATGAGGGTGATTCACCATGAGTTAAAGTTGATGGTTGAAGGTATAAGAGATACATATATTTTATCCCCTTTAAGTTGGGAGGATTCGAGGAAACCTTGAGATAGTTCGAGGATAAATAATGAGACGCAGATAGACTGAGGAGACAAGAAAGTAAGAAATTAGGAAATTGGATGAAGGAAGTGACCTTCAAGAATGTGAAGTGTAAGTAACGCATGTGAATTAATACCCAAAAAGGGGGATGCAAGGTATAAAAGATATCCCAACATTGAGATTACTGTTGAGATAAATAAAAGAGGTAAATGAGTAGTTAGAACTAAAAAGTTCACGTTGAACACGACCAATATCTTCTAGAACATCCCTGTTATCATTATTGAATCAGGCAAGAAAAGCGGATAACCGTTGTTATCTTTTGGAGGCCATATTGATTGACCTCATTTTGAATACAGATGTTATTATGAAATTAGGCATATACTATCGAGGTGGGAATGATTGAATAAGATACCCTTATCAGGGATATATGACTTGATTTATCCATGTAAGGATGCAAGTACCTTTTTAAAGGTGGAATTAAGGATATAACCTTAATAGCTTGAGATGAACCATGGGGGATGCATAAAGGATGGCATTTCACCCTTAATAGGGACATTATGAGTTTGGGTAGTACGAAATGAAGGACTAAGGCAACAACAACCTTTAAAGATCAGTGGAGAAAGTTTTCAAAACTATATAGAAAATGATTCTGGTATTAGTAAATGGTATCTTGATATGCCCTTTACCTAGGGTGTACCTGATGAAGGATTTAAGGATAACCTTAGAGGTTTTACAAGGAGAAAGGTAATATTCAAAGTTCTCAAGAATAGAAATTTTGATAAAGGAAATATGATGTAATTATAATAATGCCAGGTGGGGCACATGTTGGACCATAAGAAAGTATAGATCGACCCAATGAGGGTCGAGATTGGTGAAAACGAGAAGGACCCAAGGTAAGAGACGTCCTAAGTATGATCGAGAGTCAGTCGTGACAATGTTCACATCTAAAGACTAAGACAATGACTTATGGAAAAATGGTGATTTTTTTTCTCACCAGGACTTAAGAAAAGAATTTTCACATAAGCAGTGATTGAAATGAGGTAGAAAATTTAGTTGGAGGTGGTTAAAATGACATTGATTGTAAGGAAATTTTACTATCAGGAAAGGCCAAAGAGGTGGCCGATACTCTAAGTGTAAGAGAGCAATTATAGGCGCTCGTGCCAGAGGAATACAGTGACGATGGTTAAAGCCGTGAAGGTTGTATTATGATTTGAAAGATTGACATTCCTTCTGATGATTGTGCGATACTCAACCGTAATAGTAGTTTAGTAAAGATTTAATTTATGTAATCGCCGTGAGCGGGCTATCTATCTTAGCCTATCTAGAGATAAGCCATGACCATGTTACGAAAGGACTAAATGGATCTTTGAGTTTCATGTCTCCAAATAAAGACATATGGTTAATAATGGTATTAACCTGATATCGTTGCTTTCATTGAAACTCTTCTGCAATTTTTTCTAGCTTCATGTCATATGTACATCAAGTTCAGGAGTGTTCTTCATGAATCATGAACGGTGTTCATGTTGCCTCCTTAGAAGAATTGGATACGATAGTTATGGACTTTGTATGGTTAGATATTAAGATCTCATGGAAAACGAATGACTATAGTAGGTCCGTGGTGGACTATAGTAATGCAGCAATGATTCTGCGAGTAATGAGCCGATTACAACCGTGAGAGTTGTATTGGAATGGATGCTGAGATTGAGTACAACTAATCGGGTCGAGGTGATGTATAAGTTATTAATGATAGACCGACTAAGCCGAACATTTACCTATGATATATTTATCCCTTCTTATCGATAAAGAGTAGTATTACCCATACGAAGAAGGTTGTGGTATAGAAATGGATTCTAGTAACGATGAGGTCTAGAATGAAATCCCAGATTCGATTTTCGTTGTCGAGGGAGTTTCAAGGGTGATTATGTATAAGCTAAGCAAGAGCATGGGTCCATAGAATGATGGACGGAATAGCAAAAATATTTAAGCAGGTGAAATGCGATGCTATAATACTTGATGTTGATATATATACGTATACGTTTTGTTCTCCAATGACAAACCTCTATAGTTCAGAGGTATATTCCAAGCCAGATATTTTATGGCAGTATTTTTTTCATATATACAATTCTCTTCAGTTCGTTCTTTTCTCTTCTTTTCATTTCATGTAAGCTGAGAAGAACAACCCTTCCAGAAGGGGAGGTATTGCCGAATGACTATCTATCGGTGTGATAGAAGCCTAGTAGGATACCACATGTTGTTTAATTGCTTGTCAAGTACTAAAGGCTGGCCACCTTCTGTACTAACTATGCAATAGAACAAGTGTTCATGATCATAGTGATCTCTCAATAAATTCTTTTACTTCTATACGAAGGACCAAGCTTTCGAAGATGGAGGCAGCTAGAGATGAAGTGGTACCAAGTACGATGGTATTTGGATTCTAACGCGTTCGTGATACTAAGGTTGACGCGATTATTAAAAGGTTATAAAACTCTAGCGAGTAAAGGTATATCTAGAATAGTATTCTGTACGGAAGATAGTACCGATTACGAACTGGAAAAGAATGGGTATTGAGAAGCAAAAGCTATAATGCTAGAAGCTATGATGGGAGTCTGTGAAACAGACTTGAAAGAATTTGGAATGATCACTTAACGCGGATTGAGTTTTCTTACGATAATAGATCATATGTCATTATCGAGATGTCGCCTTATGAGATCCTTGAGGGAACACGATGTCGATCTCCCTTATGTTAGGATGAAGTTACAGAGCGCTAGATGCTCGGACCAGCAGTGGTCCAAAGGACCAGGGATATAATAGATCTAATCAGAGGGCGGCTGGTAGTAGCCCAAGATGGACATAAGAAGTATGTTGATTTGACACGAAAGGACAAAGAGTAGGAAGTAGGGGACCTAGTGCAGTTATAGGTATTCCCTTGGAAATGATGGATGAGGTTCGGAAAGAAAAGAAAGCTAAGCCCTCGAATTGTTGGACCCTTTGAGGTATTAAGACGTATTGGGAAGTTAGCATATGAGCTAGCCCTACCCCCGAACCTGTAGGAAGTTCATAACGTGTTCCATGTATCAATGTTAAGGAAGTGTAATTCGGATGCCAGACAAATAGGGGCGTATGAGCGCATAGGCATGCAACCAGACGTAACCTATATGGAGCAACCAGGAAGGGTTATAGATCGAAAAGGGACAAGTGCTTAGGAGAAGGGTTATCAAACTAGTCAGAGTTTGGTGGTAGAACCACAACGTGGAAAATTAACTTGAGAGTTAGAAGGCACAATGCTAGAAAAGCATCCCCAACTGTTTTCTATCTGATTCCGGGACGAAATCCTTTTAAGGAGGGGAGACTGTAATAACCCCAATTTTTGGAAATTTTTGAAACCCGGATGAATAGTAACTTTTGCTGACAATGCTGATTAAGAAAAATTATCAGACCACGATATATAGGAGTACTGTTATGGAAATTCTAAGATCGTATTAGTATTCCATAAAGAAAATAAGTGTATGTAAAAGCCGTCGGATTTCGAAAACGAGCACTTTTATTTTTCCCCGAGATTTCTACCAGACATTAAGGGATTTAAGGAATTAATATTAAGATGAAGGATTTTAAATTCAAGGATTATAAAGGAGAATTAATTTAGGTATTAAAAATACCAAGAAGATTTTATCAATTAAACCATTAAGGTATTTAACCAAACGATCAACGAGATTGAGTGATAATCGGACAAAGAAATGAATAACGACTCTTTAAATACCTTTGCAAGTGGCAAGGCAAGTGGATGGTTGATCAAACAAGAAACCAAGTGATAGTTAGGAAGGAATGGCTAGTTAATTATCTAGTTAACCAGGGATGATCTCATCTCACCACAAATCACCAACACATGGAAAATGGTGAGATCATCTTCCACTAACTCCTTTTTTTATTATTAACCTAGCAAAATATCAAGACAACCCATCATTATCCACCACATTTTTCCACCAACACAAGAAAGCAAAAGCATTTCCTCCCCCATTTCCATTGCTCTCGGCCAAAACAGAACCAGCACATTAAAACTGCTGTATCTCCTTCATTTCTCACTTAAATGTTGTGTTCTATAGCTCGTTGGAAAGGTATTGAGATGGCCTACAACTCTTGTTCACAAGTCTTGTCCAAATAAGCATAGTAAGACCCTCATTTTTACAGTTATTTCAATCGGACTTTTAGAAACTTCAAAGCCTAACTTTGTGTCCTTGATTTCTTTGGAAAGATCAAGCTTGTAGGAGGCTCCCTAAGGCTTCCTAGCAACTTAACACCTCCCAAGGAAGGTATAAACTTCAAATCCTAGCCTTTACTTTATTTGTTAGTAAGTTTAATGGTTGGTTTTGTGAAATGAGAAGCATGGATTGTGATTATTAGTAGTTTGGTTTGATTTGGAAGTATTTTGGTAATTGAAGCTTGATTATAGTTCATAGGTCTTGATTGTGGTTGTTTGAGTTGAAAAACTCGGAGGTTATGGACTGATGTGGTATGGTTTAGGTGAAGTTTTGTTGTATTGATGGTTATGAGTTGGTTGGTGGTTAATTGGAGTAGTTTAAACATTGGTAATCGCGCAAATATAGCCGTCGTAATGCCCATTTTTATTCAACTGCTTGTTCTTAGTGTTCAGCAAAGAAAACTCAACAAACAATCTGTAACATTACCATGTTTAGCTAGAGCGTGTCGTAAGCTTCGTTTTGATATGTGGATCGCTTGGTTCCGATGTATGGTATAGGAGAAATGACCGTTTTAAGTAACGGCGTTTCGCGAACGAACCTTTACCCCTCGCATTACTTTGAGACCTTGTTTAAGGCCCCTAAAAGACTAATTGGATTACATAACAATTATTTAAGGTGGATTAGGAAGTTGGTAAAGTACTCACGAAAGAGTTGCCTTAAAATTCGTAATGATTAATTTATTAAAATTGGTGGAGCCGAGGGTGTGCGAAAGATTAACGCAAATCGTTAAGCGTATAAGCGAACGTTATGGTCTAAGTGGATAAAGTCTAGTTTCTTAAGCGACCGTGATTTAATTCCGGCTTATGTTGTTGTTCATAGGTTACTGGACCCACTCTAAGCTTAAGTCTACCCCAGAGCACTCAGGCAAATTTTCTACCCGTTATACTGTTGTTGTGATGTATATATGTATATACATTATCTTGTGATAAGTGCATGATTGTTATTAGCAAATCTTGCGATATATTGGAGCATGCTGATATGGTATATATGCATGTCTGTTTCGTAATCTTGATATCTAATTGTTGATTCAATTGCTTATAAGTTGCATAATACCTATGCTAGAGATAAGCAGTAGTTGCGTATACCCTTAGTATAGGGGACCTAAAGGTGAACATATTTCTAAACCGGGAGTCGATGTTCCCGAGTATAATATATATATATATATATTTATATATATATAGATATAGTTTTCAAAACTATTAATCGAATAAGGTTTATTCGATAACTTTATTTTATTTAATGAATATTATTTTGAATATTCATTCGAGAACTTATGACTCCGCTTATTTTTTCTAATGAATATTACTTTGAATATTCATTCAAGGACTTATGACTCCGCTTATTTTATTTAATGAATATTATTTTGAATATTCATTCGAGGACTTATGACTCCGCTCATTTTATTAAATAATATTCTTTATTTTATTAAAGAATAATGTTTTGATAATCAAACTTATTTTTGATTATTCAAATAAAGATCGTACTTTCGTATAAGTATATCTTTGGTTATTTATTATTCATTTCAAGTATGAGTTTTAAAACTTCTACTTCAATTATTTTTATAGAGATTATCCTTTATGGAAATATTATTTAAATAATAATATTCAGATATTCTCCAACATATCGAGACTGATTTATTTTATTAAATCAACATTACTCCAAACATTCTTAAAAATGTTTTCGAGTCTTCAAAAAGATTTTAAAAGTTAGAGCGGATCCCAAAACTCGTTTTCAAATTTAAGATCTTCCTTTCGAAGCGGATTTAAATACTCGCTTAAAAATTGAGGGATCCGGCTCTGTGGTGTATTTTATAATCGCAACGAGGTTGCTGTTTTGATAAAACATTTTGATTACTTGCCCAACGTTCGGGAAGTAAGTCCATCTATTTGAGTCGGTATAAGCAACATGGGCTCAGTGGGCGTCCATGAAAGTGTAAGTGGCTCAGTGGGAGTCCATCAATGCGTAAGTGGCTGAGTGGCAGTCCAACATAGGTCCTAATGCGGCCAGGGTGATGACCAGTGGGGAATTCGTCCATCTACTAGTAGAAAAGGTTACTTATTGGTATCTTTGCCTGATCATCAAGATATCAGGTTTATGTCAAGATTTTCTTCTTTCCAAATTCATTAGATATTATAACTCTGTTTATATTTTTCATAACAGAGGTTTCCAAGGAAAGTATGAGATATATATATATATATATATATATATATATATATATATATATATATATATCGGGACTTAATGAAGTATCTCGTAACTTTATTTCTTTTGAATGATATTTCAAATATTGAATCTATTCAAATCTTATCTTGTAGTCTCATCTATGTGATGAACTTTTGAACTGGTTATACCTTGGACGGTGGTAGTTCAAGTAGTATTCGGAAAAGATATAAGTATATTGGAGTATCTTATAACTTCATCTTTTCAACTTATATCTAGTAAATGATTATCTTATGCATGACAAAGATTTTCAGAAAAACGTTGAGACAAGGTTAGATATATGAGATCACCTTGCAACGATATTTTATACAGTTATACACTGGAACTCTGTGTGTATTATGCATGGAAGAGGACTTCCAAGATTTGGGAAGTATATATGTATATATATACTGAATATTTTGTGACTTTGTCGCATTAAGATTTCAAACTTGGTTCATTTCTTCTTGACCAAGACTTTCATGAGTAATATGAGAATGCTTATATATTGTAAATTATTATACATATTATTTCGGTGGGCTTGTTGCTCACCCTTGCTTTCTTCTTTCATCACACAACAACAGATAGACAAGATGAGCAGGACCAAGCTCCCAATTCGTGAGCGGATAGGAAACGTTCCGCAATTTCCTGTAGGCGTTGATGCCGTTGTGGCTGAGGTATGAGTTACCAATAGGCTAGGCTTTCAACTTTTGATGTACCAGACTTATGTATATTATGAATTGTAATAATGGCAAAGAATATGTAAATTTATTCAGAAACCCTTTTGAGGTGTAATGACTTATAATTGCGGAATAAAATGACTCGTGTTATTTTTGGTATTCATCTCTGACACTATAACTTGTGGTGTATGTGTGTATATTGTGGGGTCACAGTACGCAGTAGTTGGTTGACTGTTAAGATTAAGTATTGATAAGGGAAATGGAACTCGTGACAACCCGAATCCCCGACCCCGGATTTGGGGGTGTTATAGAAATCAACTTGATTTATTAAAACTTCCAATCTGAATAGCGAAAGACACAAGGGAAAATGTGATAAGTAGGCAAAAGTTTTAAGGTTTGTTATTCATTTAGTTTTGATTTTGTTGGAATTGGTTTGCTCCTAAAATGTATGCAAGAATGTCACGCTATGTTGTGCAAGACATGCCTGTACTTTAACAAGACTAAGTCAAATTGACAATCCTAAGCAAGTTGTATTATAATTTTAGTTTGCATTTGTACTTGTAACATTTAAAGTCTGCAAAAATGTCAAAGAGCAGACTTGAGTCTTTTTGTTTAAACAGTATCAAGCTTTAGGATTCTATCTGAAAGAAGATCAAGAAGGTCATGCCTCAGAAATTTTTTTGAAGAAGCTTGGAGTTGAATAAATCATCTTGGATAAAAATATTCTAAGTCAAGATCTCTACAAGTCATAGATTTAGTGTTATAGAGAAGTCACTCGAGAACTCCAAATGGCTTATCGAGAAGTCAGGAAACCTATTAGAGAACTCACAGAGATATCGATAAGCCAAATTGAAGACATAAAGATTGGAGATATCGACAAGTCATTTCTTCACTAGAGAACTCGAAGTTATCAACAAGTCAACATTCATTAGAGAACTCTGAGTTATCGATAAGTCAAATTCTACTAGAGAACTCAGAGATATTGATAAGTTAAAGTGAAGATATGAAGACTAGAGATCACGACAAGCCAAATTCTCTTATAGAGAATTCAGAGACCTCTACACGTCAAATTAACTATGGAGTATTAGATATCTCGATAAGCCAATATACTTATCGAGATGTCAAGTTCTCTATAGACCAAATGGAGATCTCGAGGTAAAATCTCAAAGTACAAAGTTGCAGACCAGTTCAATATCCAAGATCTACAATCAACAAACAATCCAAACAGCTGGATTGACAAGTCTACAAAAAGCAGTTTGAAGGATGTGCAAGATCAATGAGGAAGATTAACTGACAAAGGAAGATCAAAGTAAACACATGATGCTAAGATATGCTAAGCCAGAAATAGAAGATACACTTTTCTATTAATGGAAATGACAAGTGACTGTTTACTAAAGCTAATAGCATGTCTTATTGTACACTGTGTAAACCAGCATTAACTGAATAATAAAGTTAACACTGTCAGTTGTAACAGTTTAGATAAAAAATCTTATAACTCTCTCAAGAAGAAGCTAAGCTCTTTATCAACAAAGAGCTTAGAATTTTTGTAGCAAAACATTCTTAATTTTAATATAAAATTAAGTGAGTTTTGAAAAGATATGTGTTCTTTATTATTGCATGTTTAATTTCTACAGTAACACATTTCATTACAAGATTCAATTTACTTTGTTCAACCAGAAAAAGAATTCAAGAAAAGCATAAAAATAGTAAAACACATTCACCCCCCTCTGTGTGTTATTCATTTCCTAACAAGTGGTATCAGAGCAAAATCTGAAAGTAAACAGATTCAGGATCTTGGAAGAATGAATACACTGAAAAATCAATAGCATCAAAATTCCTACCTTTGACAAAGCTAACTACACTCTTTGGAAAAAGAAAATCTTGTTATTTATCAGGATGGCCAACCCACTCTATATACAGATTCTCAAAAATGGGTCCTTCACTCCTATGGTTAGAGTTGAAGAAACAACAGATGGTGATATGGTCATTCCAGCTCATTATGCTCCAAAAGACCCTTCTGAGTATTCTGAGACTGAAAATGAGAAAGTTTCCCTGGATAATGGCTTGCAACTAATACTGATAGAATCACTTGACAATGTGATGTACAATAACATTGTCAACCGTGACACTGCCAAACAAATCTAAGAAAAGATTGAAATACTCCGTAAAGGAACTGAGGAAGTTAGATATAATCAAAGAAAGATACTAATTTCACAGTATGAGGGTTTCATGGCCAAGCCAAAAGAAAGTATAACTGATGTGTTTGAAAGATTCAATAAGCTGATAAATGACTTACAACTCCATGACAAATACTATGAAGCTGAAGAAGTGAACTTAAAGTTCTTGCTTACTCTCCCTGATCATTTGGAAAAGAAAATCTCAGTAATCAGGGAAGGGAGAGACTTGAGCAGAATAACACTGGAAGTTCTATATGGAATTCTTAAAACATATGAACTAGAAATGATTTAAAGGAAATCATTGAGATCTAGTCAAGGACATGTAGTAGATGGCTCAAGTGCTTTAATTGTCAATGGAAGCCAAACATTTGATGAAGAGCCAAGATATCAAACTCCAGTTGCCTCATCAAGTGAGCAAAGAACAAATGATTCACAGGAACAAGTCATACTGGAATTGGAAAAAAGATGAGTTCTACACTCTTGATGAACTGGATGAGCTAGATCAGTCAATGACCTATTTGGCTAGAATATTCTCTAATATTAGAGTAAAGAAGCCAAGATACTTCAAGGGTAAAGGACAGTCTTTCAACAAGGACATCAGTTGGAAAGGAAGAGGGAAGTACACTTCTGATAGTAAGAATGGTTACAAAACTAGACTTGTTGACAGATCTAAAATAAGGTGCTTCAACTGTGATGAACTTGGCCATTTTGCTACAGAATGCAGAAAACCCAACAAAGCAAAGAAATACAAAGCTTATCTTGAACTGGAAGCAAAGTATGAAGCTCTTCTGAAAAAACAGCAAAGCAAAGCTTATATTACAGAGGGAAAAAGTTGGGATGATTATGATAATAATGAAGATGAGGAAGTTGAAAATTATGCTTTAATGGCCTTGGAGCAAGGAGAATCATCCTCATCAGAATCACAGGTACCAACTCTCACTACCATTGATTTAAATGCGAGTCAATATAAGAAACTGTAGAAAAGATAAGCACAAAAATGTTTCACATACATACAAGTATGGTTGCTTCTAATGAAGAAGTGAGCAGACTGAAAGAGATAAATGAGAAGCTTGAAAGTGAGAAACAAGAAGCTGAATTGTTGTTGGTGGAGCTTAAAACTGTAAGACAAGAAAATGCATATATGAAGAACAATCTCAAGTGTGCAAGTGAAATTGAAGCAGTGCTAAGGGAAAAGCTGGAAAAGAATGAAGTTAAGTTGAAATCCTTCAAGAATGCATCTGAGTTAATTGGAGAGTATCATGAGAAAAACAAGCCATGTGCAAACATTGCTATTTGTCTTGACTATGATTCCTTGAACAGCAAAAAGAAAGACATAGGTGACAAGGGAAAAGCAACAGAAAATGAAAATGTTCCAGCAATGCTGAAAAAGGTTGCCTCACCTATGTTCAAGGCATGTGAAGTTAATTTCAGTGAAGAAGAGTTGATTATCAAACAAGAAATTGCTGATGAAGATAAACAGAAGAAAAATGCATAAAAAATCCATCCTCCAAAGCTGAAGAGAAGCTCATAGACAATCAAAGTTCCAAGACACCTGTCAAAGAGACCAAGACTGAAGATACAAGAAATAAGAAGAAAAATAGAAATGGGAAAATTGGGATAAACAAAAGCAATAATTTTGCTTATGTTGCAGATGCTCCAAGAAAGAAGTGTGAAAAATGTGGCTCTGTAAATCATCTAACTCACCTTTGTAAAAAGGTTGTTAGCAAGCCAGCTGAAGGAGCATGCAAGTACAATGAAGCAGATGCAAATGATCCCTACTCATTCTGTGACAAGTTTGACCGTATCCCTTGCAACTTGAAAGTGATGAAGAGTTACCATAAACTGAGAGTAGATCTTAAAGAAACAAAAATTGAGTCTACATCAGATAAGGAAAATGCATAACAGTCATTAAATTCTATTTTATCTGAAATAACTCATTATACTTCTGCTAAATCAGTTAATAAAAAGAAAGAACCCAACACTGCTTGGGTTGCTAAACACACTTAAAACTCATTGTATGCAGGGGCAAAGTGAAGAAAGTCATATGGATCATTGACAGTGGGTGTTCCAGACTTATGACAGGTGATATGGCCCTGCTATCACAGTTTGAGGAGAAAGTTGGCCCTTTGTGACCTTTGGAGACAACAGCAAAGGATTTACATTGGGATATGGCAAGATTATTTCTGAAAATATTATCATTGATGATATAGCACTGGTAGCTGGTCTTGAAGTGAATCTTCTCAATGTTAGCCAATTTGCAGACAAAGGCTTTGAAGTTTTATTCAACAAAGAAGAATGCACTTTTATCAGTAAGAAAACTGGTGAAATTGCTCTGAAAGGAGCAAGGAAAGGAAGCTTGTTTGTTGCAGACTTAGACTCAATAAATAAGGATGGAATTGTTGCTTCTACACTAAGGCATCAGAAGAACAAAACAAGCTGTGGCATAAGAAATTGTCTCACTTAAATTTCAAAACAATTAACACCTTGGTCAAAAAGGAGTTAGTAAGTGATATGCCTAAACTGGAGTTTGCTCAAGTTGAAGTTTGTGAAGCTTGTCAAGAAGGAAAAATAAAAAGATCAAGTCACAAGTTAAAAACTGTGAATTCTATAAGTGCACCATTGCAACTTATTCACATGAATTTGTTTGGGCCAGTAAATGTCTTATCAATTTCAAGAAACAAATACGCATTTGTGATGGTGGATGATTTCTCAAGATACACTTGGGTAGAGTTCATGTACTCTAAAGATGAAACTCCACACATCATAATTGAGCACATCAAGAAGATAGAAAAACAGGCTGAAGATCACAATTGTGTAAAAAAATTGAGAAGTGATAATGGAACATAATTTAGAAATACAACCTTGAGTGAATTCTTCAAGAAAAAGGGTATTATTTAGGAATTCTCAGCTGCTAGAACACCTCAACAAAATGGAGTAGTTAAAAGGAAGAACATAACATTAGTTGAAGCTGCTAGAACAATGCTGCAAGATGCCAAGTTGCCAACAAGTTTCTGGGAAGAGGCTGTTAACACTGCATGTTACACTCAGAACAGATATCTCATTAACAAGGCACATGGAAAATGACCATACTCAATCATGTCTAAATAAAAGCCTACTGTAAAGCATCTTCATGTGTTTGGCAGCAAATGCTACATTTTGAAAGACAACTCTGAATATGTGGGAAAATTTGACTCAAAAGTTTTTGAAGCAATTTTTATGGGATATTCATTGGAGAGAATTGCCTACAAGGTCTATGTGATATATCAAAAGAAAATTATGGAAAGTACATATGTGACTTTTGATAATGATAAGTGTCTAGGCTTGGAATGCCTTGATGAAAATGAAGCTGAAGCCCTTGCATTTGAAAACCTCAACATTGATAGTGATTCTGATGATGAAGATGAAGTCAATGCACAACATATATTGAATGAAAATATTACTAAACAAGAAAATCATGGGAATGGAAGCTCATCTCAAACACTTGAATTTGATAGCACAAACTCAGGGGGAGAAAGAGAAGAAGGATCTAGCAGTCATACCAATAATGAAGAGAATGATGAAGGCACAAGTCAACAATCTCATACAAGGAAGCGGGATAGAAGCCATACTAGAGAATCAATTATTGGTGATCTTACTGTTGGTGTGAGGGCTAGAAGTACAACTGCTAATGAGTGCCTACATGCATGCTTTCTGTCTCAGATAGAACCCAAGAAAACTGAAGAAGCATAGTAAAAATGATAATAACTGTTAGGGCGAAAACACGCGCTAATATTCACGCAAGTATACGCGTTCGCAAGTAATATAGAATACTTTCTAGTTCGTTCCCTCAGAGACTCAAACTAAATTATTGTCTAATTAAACTCACTCACAATGTATGATTACTTCTCAATGTTAAGATAATAACACTTAAAATTGTTGATCAAATATTAACTATAATTAACTACTTAATTAACCACTTAACTAACACTTCAAATTATCAATAATAAAACACTCATGAGATCACAACTTCATTATTACTTCCTTCTATAGCCATTGTTATTACCTTTAGCATGTGACAGTGATGATATTAATCGAATAACACGAAACTGATAAAAGCCAACTTTCATTGTACTAATACCATTCTACCAAGCATCCACAATTAAGATAGAAGTTGAATAGTCATCAATTATGTTGAGTTCCTATATGTCTACAGAAATTGACAACACAACGATTTAAGCACAAGTTATTTCTTTTGATTACATAGGGCAAATAAAACTGTTAGAGTTACCCACTAATCATGCACAACGTACATGAACCTATGCTAGCATGGCAAGTTCTAAATCTCAAGATCCACCGTCGCTTCACAAGAGATTAACACCCTATCTTATATGTTCGCGACGCACATAAGACGAATACGCACAACCAATACTAGATATCATGCAATCATCACACACTAAAGTATTAAACAACTAACTAAAGAATTCCATAATAAATACGTTGTAACCCCATGATCACGATTAGCCCATAATAGAACTTATCGCCATCATGGGTTCATATGAAATCATGACAAACAACACAAGAAAATAATAACTACACTAATTATATTAAAACAGAGTACGTCACAAGAGTAAATAAGTCAAGCAAGAAAACTAGCATCCAACGTTACAACGAAACAAGAATCACAAGAATATATGCTTCCTCTTCGTTGCGGTGTGCTAAATCGGTCTTCTTCCTTATCTCCTTTGCTTGTTGCGTAAAACACAATCTAAAACATAATCTCCTTCATACTCTCTATGAAAACGTCTCAAATCTACCTATATAATAGTCCCATAAAACTCAGATTACATAGAAGTTGGAAGCCACATAGAAGTAGAAGTCTAAAATAATTCAGCTTTTTCCCCGACCTTGCGCGGCCGCTCAGCATATCTGCGCGGGCGCGCAGGCTGCTGCGCGGCCGCTCAGCATTGCTGCGCGGGCGCGCATGACCCTACTGGAAAAATTCCAAGCTTGCTCCGTTTCTTCGCCGTAATCTGCCCATTCCTTTCCTCTCGCAATGGTGAACACATGCCAAGGCTTATTCTTGATGATTCCTCCCCCGAAATGCAACTAATACCCTGAAATGCATAAACACTAGAAAAACGCATCAAATACACAAAATACTTGATTTCAAGACACCAATTTAAGCCATTTTAAGACGTTCTAAGTGGTATAAAATGCCACTTATCACACCCCCAAACTTAAATCGATGCTTGTCCTCAAGCGTCACAGACTCAAAAACAAATTAAAAATATGCATGAATGCAATCTATATGAAAATGCAACGATCCCCCTTACTACAATTAACCAACCAAATTGTCACATCTCAACGAATGCAGTTAGACAACTAAAGATCAATAAACTCATGCAACCGGACATACAGCCAGAAACGTGGTGTGTGCAAATGCTTAACAGATATGCTTCGGAACTAGACCAATTACTATGACTAGACTATCCTCAAGGCAATCCTACGATTATACAAAGAATAAAAATTCTAGGCACAAAGTGATATACAACACTACAAGAACTCTGGAGCTTACTACGGAATCGTGCTTTTTATTTACAACTCAAATGCTTATTTGACCGTGCAATGAGTGAGGTTCACAAAAGACTTATACAATGGTATCCATGTAACGAGCGTTAGGTTAGCGGATCCCAGACTCTAAAAGCCTTAGGTCACTAGGCACAAAGTCCCCTAAGAACTTAATAACTCGAATACCAAAGAGCCCACTCTTGATCAATTATGCAAAAAATATTATATATATATATATATATTTTTTTTTTCACTTCTGAGCAAGTGTGTTTCGCTCCATCTTACTCAACCCTAGACTACTCGCAACATAAGCGAGCCGGCTACTAGCCATTTGACGCCTAGCCACAACTAGCAACAACTTCCATACTTTTTTCTCCAAAATTTTTTCTTTTTTTTTCATGTCTTTATCACTAAGAACCTATAATCGAATTCTAAGCATAATAAATAGATTGACCTTGAAAACAACCAAATCATAACAACAATCTAGCCCTTACGCATTCTTTAAGACTTAGTGGACTTACAATTGTTTCTAGCATGCATATCAACCTACACAACTTAATATCACTTTAATGCTATCACTACACTCGCATCAATATCACAATTCAGTCGATAAATTATTGCAAAAGGGATCATAGTAAATCATGAGCTATATGACATTCATAAAAAAAAAACTATATGGCATAAATTATGCAACTATATGAACTAAACTATCATGAATATGCAACTAAATGACACACACAATATTCCTTAACTACCACCCCCAAACTAAAAATCTTCACTGTCCTCAATGAAAGTAGTAGAAAGGAACACAGGGTATACCTACTCGGAGTCATCATCATCATCACCCTCAGTGGGTGGAGTATCAGGCGGCGGGTATGCAGAGTCCTCACCAAAAACTGGCCACTGGATATCAGCTCCAAGGCCTCGAAAGACAGTCCCTAACGCAAGGGTGAGCTCCTGAGCAAACCTGCTCTGCGTCTCATACATGGCATCCATCCGCCGTGAAAGCCTCCTATACTGGGCATCACCCATCCCAGCACCCTCCTGAGCTCTCGAAGAACCAGCCTCACCACGCCCTGGCCTAGCCATAGTAGCACCTCGTGCTGGACGTCCTCCTGGAAGACGATAACCCAGCCCATGCTCCTCAGGCTCACCACCGGTCCACTCCTGCATCCCATTCAGAGTGCCAGAATCTATCGGAGCTGCTGGCAACTGCAACTGCTCATGAGCCGGCCAGTTCACTCCTACTGCTCGGCATAGCTTCGTAACCGTGGATGCATAAGGGATGTTCATATGCTTTGCTCCCCTCAAAAACTTCAGAATTCCTTGGTAGATAAACTCACCAAGGTCCACATAGTATTCCTCATTCAGAATTCCCCACAACAGGTGTGCTCTCTCAACTGTGACCTCGTGTGCATGTGAAGAAGGCAAAATATTAGCACATATAAATGCATTCCATGCACGGGCATACCTGTTCATGGCGATCGCCGGAAAGTGACGATACTCATTATTGGCTGGACTGCAGTTCCAAACTGTACCCGGTCGACAGAGAGTCGCACAAATCAAATCCAAGTCAAAATCCTCAGCAGTCTTTTCATTCCAGTTCTCCTCCTCGGGCTTCCTCTCTCGCTGTCCAATCACACGGCGAATCGCCGCAGGATGATAATCAACCGTCAGCCCACGGACTACAGAAAACCCATTCTTTTCAGCCTTCGCGTTCGCGTAGAACTCGCGAACAACGCTCATCGGTACTGCTTCGGGTGACTCACAAAAAGCTATCCACCCCTTCTCTGCAATCATGGGCAACAACTCACCATCCCTCCCTGATGGTAAAAACCCCCTCTCCTTCAGAATCGGCTTCCCCAACAGCCTAGTGTACTCCTCCTCCGCAGCTCTGTCAGTTAACCGAGGCCTTGTAGCAGTGCCCCTCGATGAATCAGCAGTAGGAACTGTGCTGCTGCTGTCAATAGTGCGTGCTCTCTTGGGTGCCATTGATTCGTGAATAGAAGTGTGTAAGAACTGATTTTTGATGTTTGTGAGAGGGTTTAAGTGTAGGAAGTTTTGTGGGAGATATGTAGGATAGGTGTATGTATATATAGGGTGTGGATTAGATTAGGGTTTGGGAATTAAGGGCTAAAATGATGGGGTAGTGGGAACAATTCGTGGGTTTATGGGCTAAAACTGTTTTTGTGTTTTTGTTTGTTTTTTTTTTCTGAACTGTAAAAATTTTTTTGGAATTTGACCCCTGCGCGGCCGCTCAGCATATCTGCGCGGGCGCGCAGCAAGCTGCGCGGCCGCTCAGCATAGCTGCGCGGGCGCGCAGAGGGTCTCTGGAATTTTTTTTTTCAACCCCTGTTTTCTGATTTTTTTGTGTTTTTGGATAGGTTATTAACTTCTAAGGGTTCCTGTAACAACAATTCATGGGTTGCCTCCCACGCAGCGCTTCTTTTTCGTCATTAGCTTGACGTTCCGTACCTTTCTCAAGTAGTCAACAAAATGGCACTAACCACCTCTCGGTTTGCCATGTCCCCATAGTAGTGCTTCAACCGCTGACCGTTAACCTTGAATGCTTGGTCCGAATCATTCTCAAAAATTTCCACCGCTCCATGTGGAAACACAGTTTTGACAATAAAAGGTCCAGACCACCTTGATTTCAACTTCCCAGGAAAAAGTCAGAGCCGAGAGTTGAATAACAGAACTTGTTGCCCTGGCACAAATAACTTAGGATGTAGCTTTCTATCGTGCCACCTCTTCACCTTTTCCTTATACATTTTGTTATTCTCGTACGCTTGAAGTCGAAATTCATCAAGTTCATTAAGCTGAAGTATTCTTTTCTTACCAGCTGCATCTAAATCCAGGTTCAATTTCTTCAATGCCCAGTAGGCCTTATGCTCAAGCTCCGCTGGTAGATGACATCCTTTACCGTACACCAACTGAAACGGTGACATCCCTAGTGGAGTTTTGTATGCTGTTCTGTAAGCCCAAACAGCTTCATCGAGCTTTAAAGACCAATCCTTCCTTGACGGACAAACAACCTTCTCTAGAATGCGCTTTATCTCTCTGTTAGACACTTCCGCTTGACCATTTGTTTGCGGATGATAGGCAGTAGCTACTCGATGATTCACATTATAACGCTGCATCATAGAAGTGAACTTACGGTTGCAAAAATGTGATCCTTCATCACTTATGATTACCCGGGGTGTTCCAAACCTTGTGAAAATTTGCTTATGAAGAAAATTTAGCACTACCTTTGCATCATTTGTCGGTAAAGCTTTAACTTCGACCCATTTTGAGACATAATCGACTGCCAGCAAGATGTACTGATTATTGCAAGACGCGATAAAAGGCCCCATGAAATCGATTCCCCACACATCAAAGACCTCGACTTCAAGCATCACATTTAATGGCATCTCATCCTTCCTTGACAAATTTCCCACTCTTTGGCAACGATCACACCTTAAAACAAACTGATGAGCATCCTTGAACAAAGTAGGCCAGAAAAAACCTGCTTGCAGAATACGAGCTGCCATCTTCTCACCTCCATAGTGTCCACCATAAACCGTGGAATGGCAGTCTCGTAATATCCCCTCCGTCTCACAGAACGGGATACATCTCCTGATGATCTGGTCAGCTCCCTGTCTAAACAAATATGGTTCATCCCACATATACCACTTCACCTCATGCAGAAACTTCTTCTTTTGAGCGGATGTCAAATTAAGAGGCATTATATTGCTGACGAGATAGTTTACAATATCTGCAAACCATGGTTCTTCCTCCTGAATTGCAAACAACTGCTCATCCGGAAAAGATTCATTGATTAACGTCCTATCTTGTGAAGTAGAATCGGGATTCTCCAACCTAGAGAGATGGTCAGCTACTTGATTTTCAGTACCTTTTCTATCTTTGATCTCTAACTCAAATTCCTGAAGTAAAAGCACCCAACGAATGAGTCTCGGCTTCGAATCCTTCTTAGAAACCAGATAGCGAATAGCTGCATGATCAGTGAATACTGTTACTTTTGTACCAAGCAGATAAGATCGAAATTTCTCAAAGCCAAAGACTATAGCCAAAAGCTCCTTCTCAGTAGTGGTGTAGTTCAATTGGGCCCCATTTAAAGTCTTACTCGCATAGTAGACCACATGGAAGATATTTTTCTTGCGCTGTCCCAGAACTGCACCTACCGCATAATCACTCGCATCACACATCATCTCAAACGGTTCTGTCCAATCTGGTGCTGTAATAACTGGTGCAGTGATCAAACTCTTCTTGAGAGTCTCGAATGCTGCCAAACATTCATCATCAAATTTGAAAGGCACATCTTTCTCAAGCAAATTGCATAACGGCTTAGATATCTTTGAAAAGTCCTTGATGAATCGCCGATAAAAACCCGCATGACCAAGAAAACTACGGATTCCTTTCACAGAATTGGGTGGAGGAAGATTTTCAATGACTCCCACCTTGGCCTTGTCCACCTCCAGACCCTTGCTAGAGACCTTATGCCCAAGGATAATGCCTTCACGCACCATAAAATGACATTTCTCCCAATTAAGCACCAAATTAGTTTCCACGCATCTTTTGAGTACGGTGCGCAGATTATTCAAACATTCATCATATGAGTGTCCAAAGACGGAGAAGTCATCCATGAACACTTTGACGTTATTTCCAATCATGTCAGAGAATATAGCCATCATACATCTCTGAAAGGTGGCCGGGGCGCCACATAACTCTACAAAAAGCAAATGTGCCAAATGGACAAGTGAAGGTAGTCTTTTCCTGATCCTCTGGTGCAATACAAATCTGATTATACCCGGAATAACCATCCAGAAGACAAAAATACTCATGACCCGCTAATCTGTCAAGCATTTGATCAATAAATGGAAGGGGGAAGTGATCCTTCCTTGTGGCTTTGTTCAATTTTCTATAATCCATGCATACTCTCCATCCTGTAACTGTTCGAGTAGGGATGAGCTCATTCTTTTCATTTGCGACCACAGTGATACCTCCCTTCTTGGGTACACATTGTACGGGGCTCACCCATGAGCTGTCAGAAATAGGATAAATGATGCCTGCATCTAGCCATTTCAGAATTTCTTTCTTCACCACCTCCTTCATGATGGGATTCAGTCTTCGTTGTTGTTCCACAGTTGGCTTACTACCTTCCTCTAGCAGAATTTTATGCATACAATATGAAGGACTTATCCCCTTGATGTCTGCTATGGTCCATCCTATAGCCGATTTAAATTCTCTCAAAATCCTTAAGAGCTTATCTTCCTCACTACCTGAAAGGTCAGATGAAATAATAACAGGTAACGTAGATGAATCACCTAAAAAAGCATACCTCAAGTGTTCAGGTAATGGTTTGAGCTCCAAGGTAGGTGCTTCCTCTATTGATGGTTTGAGCTTCCCTTCAGCATTCTTAAGGTCAGAAGTACCAAGAGATTCAAATGGTATGTCCAGCTTTCGCTTCCATGGAGAAGTGTTCAGATATTGTAATTGCTCGTTGCTATCTTCATCATCGCTGTCAAAATCCCCCAATAAGGCCTTTTCCAATGCATCAGACATTAGCATGTGCTCGAGTTCCGAAGTAACCGCGGAATCAATCACATCCACTTTTAAGCACTCCTCATCTTCTGTAGGGAATTTCATTGCCTTGAATACGTTGAAGGTCACATCCTGATCTTGGACCCGTATAGTAAGTTCCCCTTTTTGCACATCTATCAAGGTACGGCCAGTAGCCAAGAAAGGCCTCCCCAAGATTATGGGAATCTTCTTATCTTCCTCAAAATCCAGAATAACAAAATCTGCTGGAAAGAAGAGCTTATCCACCTTGACGAGCACATCCTCAACTATGCCCCTTGGGTAAGTAATGGAACGGTCCGCCAATTATAGCGACATGTATGTGGGTTTTGGATCAGGCAGATCCAGCTTTTTAAAGATCGACAACGGCATTAGATTAATGCTTGCTCCCAAATCACAAAGGCACTTGTCAAAAGTTAGATTGCCAATGGTGCAAGGAATGGTGAAGCTTCCTGGATCTTTCAGTTTTGGTGGTAACTTTTGTTGCAGAACAGCGCTGCATTCTTCCGTGAGAGCAACGGTTTCAAGGTCATCCAGTTTCACCTTCCTTGAAAGAATAGTCTTCATAAACTTCGCATAACTAGGCATTTGTTCCAGAGCCTCAGCGAAAGGTATATTGATGTGAAGTTTCTTGAACACCTCCAGAAACTTCCCGAACTGTCTATCCAGCTTTTGTTGCTGCAATCTCTTAGGAAAAGGTGGTGGAGGATAGAGCTGTTTCTCCCCTGTATTAGCCTCAGGCAGAGTGTGTTCAACAGTAGTCTTCCTTGGTTCCGCCGCTTTCTCCTTTTGCTTAGATTCTTCATCTCTAACTTCAGCTTCGACTTCTTTTGCCTTTTCAGCATCAGCTACTTTTCCAGACCTTAAGGTAATAGCCTTGACTTGCTCTTTAGCTTCCTTCCTGCCTGGTACTTCCGTGTCACTGGGAAGAGTGCCAGGTTGACGATTGAGCACTGCATTGGCTAATTGACCGATTTGATTTTCCAAGGTCTTGATAGAAACTGCCTGACTCTTACACAACAGCTTAAGTTCCTCAAAATCAGCACTAGTAGGTGCAGCTGCACTTCCCTGTTGAGGATATGATTGCCTTGTAGCATACTGCTGTGGTTGCTGAAATCCAGGTGGGTTAAACTGTTTACTCACTCCTTGCTGATATGTTGGCTGAATCGCATTCTGATTATTCCCCCAGCTGAAATTTGGATGATTTCTGTTATTAGGATGATAGGTCGCTGGCACAGGCTGCTGTTGTCGCTGATAATTATTCACATACTGAACAGATTCGTTGACAAGAGAACACTGATCCGTAGCATGAGAACCTGCACAAAGCTCACAAACCATAGTTATTTGATTAACTCCATACGTAGCCAGAGAATCGACCTTCATTGATAGCGCTTGGAGCTGGGCTGCAATAGCGGTTGCTGCATCAACTTCCAGAATACCTGCTACCTTGCCTGACGTCATCCTCTGAGTTGGGTTTTGATGCTCATTTGCAGCCATCGTCTCTATAAGATTATACGCCTCAGTATAGCTTTTAGCCCATAAGGCGCCTCCAGCTGCTGCATCGAGCATAGGCCGAGATTGGGCCCCCAAACCATTATAAAAACCAGTGATCACCATCCAATCCGGCATTTCATGATGTGGACATTTTCTCAACATTTCCTTGTAGCGTTCCCAAGCCTCGCACATAGATTCTGTAGATTGCTGCGCAAACTGAGTAAGAGCACTCCTCATAGCAGCAGTCTTTGCCATTGGATAAAACTTCACCAGAAACTTTTGCGCAAGATCTTGCCACGTAGTGATGGACCCAGCTGGTTCAGAATGTAACCAGTCTTTAGCCTTATCCCTCAGTGAGAATGGGAAAAGCCTCAACTTGATAGCCTCATCAGTCACGCCATTATACTTAAAAGTGCTGCAGATCTCGACAAAATTTCTTATGTGCATGTTGGGGTCTTCAGTTGCCGCTCCTCCAAAAGAAACAGAATTCTGCACCATCTGAATAGTGCCAGGCTTGATTTCAAAGGTGTTAGCTTGAATAGACGGATGAAGGATGCTTGACTGAATGTCATCAATTTTTAGGCCGAGAAAAATCTATAAGAGCTGGATCAGCTTGAACAATACGATCTCCCATGTTTACTGGTTCTTTCTGCTCAGTTCCTGAATCCGAATCCTCAAAATCTAACTTCTCCGGAATATCAAGAACTTCGTCTGTCTCCTCAGCTGTATCTAAAGTCCTCTTGCGAGCACGAGAACGAGTTTGCATAAACGCTTGCTAAAGTACCTGAAACACAACCGAAAAGAGTAAGTAACTATTACGTCCTAATCACTGAGTCCTAATGACCAATGATGGTAAGTACATAAACTAAACAAATACGCCGAGTCCCCGGCAGCGGCGCCAAAAACTTGTTAGGGCGAAAACACGCGCTAATATTCACGCAAGTATACGCGTTCGCAAGTAATATAGAATACTTTCTAGTTCGTTCCCTCAGAGACTCAGACTAAATTATTGTCTAATTAAACTCACTCACCAATGTATGATTACTTCTCAATGTTAAGATAATAACACTTAAAATTGTTGATCAAATATTAACTATAATTAACTACTTAATTAACCACTTAACTAACACTTCAAATTATCAATAATAAAACACTCATGAGATCACAACTTCATTATTACTTCCTTCTATAGCCATTATTATTACCTTTAGCATGTGACAGTGATGATATTAATCGAATAACACGAAACTGATAAAAGCCAAATTTCATTATACTAATACCATTCTACCAAGCATCCACAATTAAGATAGAAGTTGAATAGTCATCAATTATGTTGAGTTCCTATATGTCTACAGAAATTGACAACACAACGATTTAAGCACAAGTTATTTCTTTTGATTACATAGGGCAAATAAAACTGTTAGAGTTACCCACTAATCATGCACAACGTACATGAACCTATGCTAGCATGGCAAGTTCTAAATCTCAAGATCCACCGTCGCTTCACAAGAGATTAACACTCTATCTTATATGTTCGCGATGCACATAAGACGAATACGCACAACCAATACTAGATATCATGCAATCATCACACACTAAAGTATTAAACAACTAACTAAAGAATTCCATAATAAATCCGTTGTAACCCCATGATCACGATTAGCCCATAATAGAACTTATCGCCATCATGGGTTCATATGAAATCATGACAAACAACACAAGAAAATAATAACTACACTAATTATATTAAAACAGAGTACGTCACAAGAGTAAATAAGTCAAAGCAAGAAAACTAGCATCCAACGTTACAACGAAACAAGAATCACAAGAATATATGCTTCCTCTTCGTTGCAGTGTGCTAAATCGGTCTTCTTCCTTATCTCCTTTGCTTCTTGCGTAAAACACAATCTAAAACATAATCTTCTTCATACTCTCTATGAAAACGTCTCAAATCTACCTATATAATAGTCCCATAAAACTCAGATTACATAGAAGTTGGAAGCCACACAGAAGTAGAAGTCTAAAATAATTCAGCTTTTTCCCCGACCTTGCGCGGCCGCTCAGCATATCTGCGCGGGCGCGCAGGCTGCTGCGCGGCCGCTCAGCATTGCTGCGCGGGCGCGCAGGACCCTACTGGAAAAATTCCAAGCTTGCTCCGTTTCTTCGCCGTAATCTGCCCATTCCTTTCCTCTCGCAATGGTGAACACATGCCAAGGCTTATTCTTGATGATTCCTCCCCCGAAATGCAACTAATACCCTGAAATGCATAAACACTAGAAAAACGCATCAAATACACAAAATACTTGATTTCAAGACACCAATTTAAGCCATTTTAAGACGTTCTAAGTGGTATAAAATGCCACTTATCAATAACGAATAGAAAGGAATAATGTAGTGGTCTTTGGCGGTCGGGGGAACAGCCTTGGAATTGGGAATTCTTGAATAATACGATAAAATAATAATAGATCCTGATTGGATATCTGCTATGCAAGAAGAGTTTAATCAGTTTGAAAGGAACAAAGTTTGGAAGTTAGTTCCTGCACCAAAGAATAGAAGCATTATTGGAACAAAATGGGTGTTCAGGAACAAGATGGATGAAAATGGTATAGTTACCAGATATAAAGCAAGGTTAGTTGCAAAAGGCTACTTACAAGAAGAAGGAATTGATTATGATGAAACTTTTACTCCAGTTGCAAGACTTGAAGCAATAAGGATTTTTCTAGCATTTATTGCACATTCAGACTTTAAAGTATATCAAATGGATGTCAAGAGTTCCTTCCTGAATGGTGAGCTAGAAGAAGAAGTTTATGTAAAACAGCCACCTGGTTTTGAAGATCCATAATTTCAAAACTTTGTGTACAAGTTACTCAAGGCTCTATATAGACTAAAGCAGACACCTAGAGCTTGGTATGATACACTGTCAGAATTCCTACTGAAGCATGGTTTTACTAGAGGTACCATAGACAAGACTTTTTTCTACAAAAAATTTGGGGAAGATATGATCCTAGTTCAAATCTATGTGGATGATATTATCTTTGGTTCTACTAATGAAAAGCTTTGCCAAAGATTTTCTAAACTTATGCAGAGTGAATATGAAATGAGCATGATGGGGGAATTAAGTTATTTTCTTGGACTATAAGTCAATCAAATGTGTGATGGAATCTTCATCAGTCAAACCAAGTATGTTAAGGACTTATTGAAAAAGTTTGGCATGGTTGATTGTTCACCTGCTTCTACACCCATGTCTACAGCAACAAAATTGGATGAAGATAAAAAAGGCAAGAGTGTAGATATTTCAAGCTATAGAGGAATGATTGGATCTTTGCTTTACTTAGCTGCAAGTAGACCAGACAACATGTTTGTAACATGTCTATGTGCAATATTTCAAGCCAATCTAAAAGAATCACATTTGATGGCTGTGAAGAGGATTTTCAGATATTTGAAGGGGACTCCAAACTTGGGATTATATTATCCTAAGGGAACTGGTTTAGAAGCTGTTGGCTACACAGATGCAGATTTTACTGGATGCAGGGTTGACAGAAAGAGTACTAGCAGAAGCTGTCAATTTCTTGGACAAAGAATTGTATCCTTGTATAGTAAGAAATAACAATCTGTGTCAACTTCTACAGCAGAGGCTGGATACATAGCTGCAGGAAGTTGTTGTGCTCAAGTGCTTTGGATTAGAAATCAGCTAATGGATTATGGCCTAGTGTTACACAAAAATTCCTATCATGTGTGACATTACTAGTGCTATAGCTATAGTGGCTAATCCATATAATCATTCTATAACAAAGCACATTGATGTAAGGTACCATTTTATTAGAGAACATGCTATAAATGGTACCATTGAGCTAATTTTTGTTCCAACAGAAAATAATTAGCTGACATTTTTACTAAACCTTTGGATGAAGCAACTTTCACTAGACTTGTAGGTGAAATTGGAATGCTAAATTCTTCATCCTAAGGCAAGAACTCAGCTAATGTGTTGCAGCAGTTTAATTTCCAGTAAAACAAAATTAATTTGATTTAATTGAAAATTAACTGAAATATGAATTATAAATATTTCACAAATTTCTGCATATTTATCTTTCAAAAACAAAAATTTTAGCTTGGAATTTTTCAAATTCTAAGTAAACTGCTTAGTTGATTAATTCACATTTTTAATATGTAAAATTAACACAAGGCAGAATTGAGTTGATCAAAGGTATATAGAGAACTGAGTTCTTGATAAGTCTAATTGACTTCTCGACAAGTCATTTTAAGACTTCACGAGTGAGTTCTCGATAAGTCATTTTTACTGACTTCTCGAGTGACTTCTCGATAGGCTTAAATATGACTTATCGATAAGTCCTTGTAGAGTTCTCTAGTAGTGTTAATTCACAGAGTTCTCTACAAGTATAATTTTTAGACTTCTCAATAACTCAGAACTGAAATAATTTAACTTAATAAATTATTTTGGTAAAATATTTTTGGCAAATTTATTCTAATTTTATTTTGAATTTATTCAAATAAAATTAGGAATTAATTCAGTCTATTTTTGGACAAACTGGGTATTTATTTGACATCTCGATAAGTCAATTTTTTAGTTCTCTATAAGAATAATTTAAAATGACTTCTCGATATGTTTTTCATTTCTTAAAATGACTTCTCGATAGACAAATTCCAAACGTCTATTTTTGAGTTCTCGACAAGTCATTTGATTTTACTATAAATACCCAGACTTCTCGATACATATACATACTTACAACTTTTGAGATCTCAAGTGACCTAGCTTTCAATCAAAAACCGATTTCTCTCTCGTTTTTCCTCCTTTATCACAAATCTCTTTTACCCACTAAACTTCATACTCATATCAATGGCAGCCAACAATCGTGTACCCTTCATTCCCAAGGAGACCAATTTTCTTGCATTTCTGGATGCAAACCAAGCACCTGAAACTTTTCAGTGCTTTTTCAAGTTCATTTTTGAAACCTACTTTGTAGGTGCTCTTACAGCTAACCCAGTTTTGTATCTGGATATATTGGGTGACTTCTGGAACTCAGCTGTGGCTAGGACAGTTATCCATGAAGATCAGTCTTCAAGCTTGGTTGTCAACTGTCAAATCAAAGGACAACATATGGAAATAACTGAAGCTGACATGAACTTGGCCTTGAACATTCCAACTGACAAGGTTGTGGGGATCCCAACTCAGGATTAAATATATGAATTCATGGATTTTATCATCTATTCTGAGAAGATCAACATGGCAAGCATGAATAAGAAGAACTTGAGGAGATAGTGGTCTTTCTTGTTTGACTCAGTGATAAGGGCTTTCACTTGTAGGAAGTCAGGATTCGACAACATATCCAGTGTTGTCCAGAAGCTGGACTACTCCATGGCTCATAACAAACAGATCAATGTAGGACACTACATATTGGAAGAGCTGAGCATCAGGCTGACAATGCCATTGGAGTCAAGAGGTAAGGAGACTTTTCTTCCTAGATTTATTATTTCAGCTTTAAATTATAAAGTCAATGACATACATATGCTAGAAGGTGTAAACAGGACACTAATTGGAAATTATAAGCAAGTATCCAAAATCCTATTTGGATCACTTCTTACTAAGAATAAGATTCCAGTAAGTCTTAAGTTAACACCTTTCATGATTGAAAGATTTAAGACTTACCCTTATTCTATGCCAGACATGAGAAGTAGTGGAAATTAACCTAGTGCAACAATGGTTGCTGAGTCTGTGGAAGCACAAACACAGACACACTCACAGGAACCTACCAATGTTGAACCTGCTATTTCAAAACCTTTATAAACTAGGCAACCAACCACCTCATCTTCTCAAACGGATGAGGTGAGTAAAAAAAAGAGAAAGGGGGTAACCTTAGCCATTATAGCGGAGAGTGGTGAGGATCAAGCTGAAGCTGAGTCACCTTTGGTCAAGAGATCCAAAAGAAGTAAGAAAAATGAGCTGACCACTCAAGACACCTCTCTATCCTCCCAACAAGATGCAGTTGTAAAAGCACCTAGTAGTGAGTCTGCATAGCCTGCACCTAAAGCAATTTAAGTGTATGGTAGGAAAAACAAGGATGGCACACATTATGAGGGCACATCTTTTGAAGCTCCCTCATCCATTCAGGGGGAGCTGCCAACACTCACAACTGAGCAACAATCTCTCATATCTAAAATTTCTTCTCTTCCACCTGCACTTGAATCCAACTCTCAAGTGCAAGAAAAATTAAGTGACTTGGTTCAAGAAAACTTGCTCACCACCCAGACACTACACTTAGATGGTGAGAGGCTACTAGCTGGGGTAGACCTTGATGACACCACCAAAAATATGGGGGATTTATCAGTTTTTACCGAAGACCCCATGGAAACTCTAAATGCACCTTCATGTGCAAATCAGTATTCACAGACTGTTAGGTTTGAGGGTAGTACTCTTGAGGGGGAGTTATCTAAATCCTCTCCAATTCAATTGGAGGTTCCTCATGAAGGAACAACTCCCCTCAAAACCCTAGCAGAAATTGCTTTGGCAGTTGATGCTAGGAGTACAATTGCCAGTGACCCTGTCATAGGGGAGGCAAGAATAGCACATTCAGGTGACGGTGTGGTGCAAGACACAAAAGGGTTTAAAACTGGTGCACATGGTAGTAACCCAGTCAAATCCCCTCCAATTCAATTGGAGGTTCCCACAACTAGTATGAAACAACTAGCCATAACCATATAGCAATCTGTGAGTAAAACTGTGAATTCAGTCACAGGTGTTTCTAAACCATCAAGTTCTCAACCACACCTTGTCTTTAACTGGCTCCAAGAAACTGCATCTCAGATAAGTCTTGAAGAATTCAGGGTAGATCAGCTTGGAGGCCTAGCTCAAATTTCTCAATATTTGCACACTTCTGACATGTCTAACCAGGACTATCAAGCAATCATGCTCTCCTATCAATCAAATGTCCAAGAGCAACAGAGCAAAATTGTTAATGAGGCTGAACAAGATGGCAACTATGATTCTTGGTTAAACAAGGACTATAATTTGGATATGGAGGTTGTTCTAGCTAAGTTAAGGGAAGACTACTTGACAATTCTGGGCAGCAATTCTAAGGTACTGACACCTAGTGAAGTCTATAATGTAGTCAATGAAGTCTCAAAGGCTCAACTCAAAGCTTTCCATCTCTTTGAAAAAGCTCTAGAACTGAGATTGATTGGTCATGAAGACAGAATTAGGAAGCTTGTAAATGAAAAGATGGATGAAATTATACCTTCTTAGGTCAAGATCACCTCAAGGTTTCAACACTTTGCTGATCAGATAAAAATATTAGATTTGACCACTATGGAAAATGAAGTAAAATGTCTGAAACAGTCCTTCATTGCTCTACATGAAGTGGTCCAACAACAAATCACAAATGCCAATGACTCAAAAGTCAAGTTGGATCAGCTTCATCAGACAAGATATGAGCCTTCTGCATTGCTCATGGAAGGCATGAAACATTCTTTAGAAGAAACCTTTGGCACATCTACTAGCTCTTATCAGCCTGGCTCCACTTCCATAAATCTGCAAATTCAATTTCTAAAAAGCCAAGTTCAAGCCTTGACTTTTCTAGTCAAGAGCCAATAGACAGACATTCAGACCCTGGTGGATTCTCATAAGCATCTCCAAATGCAAAACTCAGTTACTGTGGGAACCATCATGGGGAAGCTGAACATCCATCTACCATCACTTTCAGAACATGTAAGGCCTGGAATTCCTACTCCCCTCCTCATGCCTGCCAACAAGACTAAGGGGGAGATAGAGGCTAGGCTAGCAAGATCCAGATCATCTACTCAACAAGTCCAGGGTGCTGAAAAGATTTTAAATCAAGAAGTAGATCTTGACACGGAGAGACTTATTAGGGCTGCTGAAGGACCAAGTCTAAGCAGGGAATTTGATTAACTGCTTAAGAATCTTCTCTCAATGATAATCACTTCACATATAAAAAGGCCCTGGACAGAACAATAAACTTCTTAAGGGTGGTCATGGTGAATCAAGACAATTTTCTTCAAAAGAGGATTGTGGTCAATATAAATGACTCAGGGATAGACAGATGTATGCAGTGTCCCTCAATTATATTTTCTCAAGGAGGGCATCTGAGTTGGACATTATGATCAACAAAGTCAAATTTGTTACTCATGAAGATACCATGCTGCTAACTGAATTGAAGAATGCACAAGTAGCTGCTTTTCCTGAAGCATTCCTACAGCCAAGAAAAGGTATAGCATACATCTGTCCAAACACCAGGAACTTCAAACATTTTCAAATCCCTAAACAATGTGTCATGGCCAATAAGAAGCTTATCATGATTCTGGAAACTGACCTAAAATCAAAGAAGAACAAGAACAATGATGATGTAAAGATGATAAAGCTATTAGGGAGATACTTGAGTGATGCTGAAGCTAACTTGCCTAAAATTCAAATTATGCAAGGATAATTTGGATGATGATGAGCAGAAGAAAGATGATCAAAATCCTTCTGGCTCAAATCCAAGTTAAACCACTAAGCCATCTGGCAACAATGGTGGTGAGAAGAAGGAGGATGATAAGAATAATGATGAGAATAAAAGAGCTAATGAGAGAAGAAGTAAAAGAAGACATGATGGTTAAGAACCTCAATAAACCCTAAAAATCCAATACATCTAGCTCAAACCTCAACTCAACCCACAACATCAACTATCTCAAACATCAAACCTCCTTAAACCTCAAAGCCAAAATTTCTGTACAAACAAACAACTAATTCTTTCCTAAAAATTCCAATCACCACAAGCCAAACAAATCTCAAGAAAATCACAACCTTACCTTTAGCCAAGCCTTCACTAAAAGTCAACCTCAAATCTGTTGTGAGGAAAACTAAGAAAGTCAAGTCTACTGAAAAAGTTGAAGTCACTGAAAGGGCCATCTAGAACTGTTTCAAGCAATCTGATTTCCTACCTTTAAATTGGCGCATCTCAAATGAAGATCATTTTCAACAACTTGTTGAGGAAATAGTTAGAGTCTGGGTTGTATCTCTTAGGGAAGTTAAAATTTTCTATGAAGATGGTTCCTTCACCTTTCTTGGCAGTGATCTAATGGATTCTCTCCCTCCCATAAAAATTAAGAGAATAATAAGCTTGCTAAAGGACAAGGATACTGCTACAAGGGCATGGAGATCAGTTATAGCTGAATGGTCGATTGAAAGGGAAGAAACAATAAAAAGAAATAAGGCTGAATCTGAAGAGAGAAGGAGGAAGTATGATGAAGAAATAGAGATTTACATAAAAAGATCAGAAGAGTGTTGAGTGACATTTATGACACTTTATTACGCTCCGTAAAGCTTTGAATTGGTGTATTTGTACGCAAATTGTTGGTGTTTTTACGTGTTTTTGTAGTGTTTTTCATTGCAGGCATTTTCCATGTAATCAGGTAAATTAGCATAGTTGTAGTGCTAATTTGGTGTTTGAATGGTGTTGGAATAAAGGCTCATGAAAGCGCGCACCCGTGCCTAAAGATCGGAAACTTAACGCGCCCGCGCTGGTCAAGCGCCCGCCCGCGCCAGGTTGGGGTAGCAGAATTATATTTCTACTAGGATTTTGAGATTTTAAAGCCCTGGTCAATTCTACAGCATATATATAGATAAATAAAGACATTTTACATAGGGAGAGACGTACAAAAGCTAAGGAAAAGGAGTAAAGAAGATCGGAGAGCGCAATTCAACCAAGGCGAAGGAGATCTAGTTTATTCTTGTGATTTTTTATTTTAAGTTGTAACGTTAGATGCTAGTTTTCTTATTCTTGAACCTTTACTTGTGTTTCGTACTTGGTTTTATTAAGTATAAAGACTACATTTATTATACCATGCTTTTATCGGAACCCATGTTGATGATGAGTCCGATTATGGGCTAATCGTTCTTGTGGGGTTCTAGCGGATTTCTTTATCGATTTCTTTAGTTAATTTATTTCGATGCCTTATTGTGTGGTGATTGAATGATAATCTAGTATTGATTGTGCTTAATCGTCTTGTGAGCATCGCGAACTTATAAGATAGTGTGTTAATTCTTAATGAAGCGAAAGTGAATTTAAGGATTTAGAACTTGCCATGCTAGCATAGGTTCATGTGTTATTATTATGCTTGATTTATAGGTAATTTTTACCATCTTACTTGCCCTATGTAATCACGATAGATAACTTGTGCATTAAACTGTTATGTTGTCAAATTCTATAGATATATAGGGTCTCAATATAATTGGTGTCTATTCAGCTTTTATCTCTTTTGTAGATGTCTGGTAGTATGGTACTCGTACAATGAAAGTTGGCGTTTATCAGTTTCGTGTTATCTGATTAGTGTAATCACCATTACATGCTAAGGTTAAGAATGAAAAGGCTATTGAATGAAGTACTTAATGAAGTTAGAATCCCATGTTCGTGTTATATATTATTCAACTCTCTTTACTCTCTTTAGTTAATGTTCTTTAGTATAATTCTCAATAGTTAATCGTAGTATAATCAAACCCAATTTATTATTCGTCTTAGCATTGAGTAATAGCCATATCATTATTGCATAAGTGCATAAATCACAAGTTAATATAAGCCTGTCCATGTGGGAACGAACTAGAAATAATTCTATATTACTTGCGAACGCGTATACTTGCGTCAATTTTAGTGCGTGTTTAGCGACTAACAAGTTTTTGGCGCCGCTGCCGGGGACTACAGTGTTAACTTTTAGTTAATGTGTTTGTCATCAGTGATCGTTAAAGTTCATTGACTCGGACATTATTACTTACCTACTCTTTTTATTTGTCATGTTTCAGGGACTCTAGCGAGCTTGTATGCATACGCGTTCGCGGGCTCGTAAGAGAACTCTGGATCAAGCCGAGGAAGAACCTGTAGTGATTAAAAGGGAAGTTTTAGAGGATGAAGAAAAAGTAGCATAAGAAGAGAAAGTCGAGGAACCAACTCTAGTAGTGATGGGAGATCAAGCAAAAAATCCTAAGGCTCTAATGGACTATTCTCAGCCTAAGATCGATGATATTCAGTCGAGCATCATCAGACCAGCCATCTCGGCTAACACTTTTGAGATCAAGTCGAGCACGATTCAGATGATACAAAACTTAGTTCAGTTTGGGGTTCTCCTACAGAAGAACCCAACATGCACATCAGGGATTTCATTGAGATCTGCGACACTTTCAAGTTCAATGGGGTGACTGAAGATGCTATCAAGCTGCGACTCTTCTCATTCTCTCTGAAGGATAAAGCAAAGGGCTAGTTACATTCTCTACCACATGGGAGGATCTTGCTCAAAATTTTCTCACTAAATTCTTTCCTATGGCGAAGCCTAACAGCAGTTATCCGTCGGATAGCAAAACCACTCACTCGATGGATATCACTCATCCGTCGAGTATCTCTACACAACTTCAAACTTCAATTATTTCAAGTGCAGAAGATCTAGTGGTTATACAGTCACTCTTAGGATTGAGAGAGAGAAGAGTGTTTTGAGTGAGAGTCTGGGTTGCTCCCAGGAAAAAGGAGAGGAAATGAGTGAAAATCTGCAATCCATTTCTTCAGGATTGGCAAAAGGGAGTGAGAGGAGTCCCACCTTAGTAGGTGAAGGTGAGGGTGTGAGGGTGGGGAGCCAGGGTGAGACCCTGATGCAACAAAAGAGAGAAAATGAGAGAAATGCAGGTACTGGAGCAATAAGGATGGATGTCATTGCTAGTGAGTCAATGAATGTCCAGGATGCAGACAGGGAAGGACTATCTCAGCATCCTAAAGCTGTTATAGATTCTACTTCCCTTGATGCTGAGGCATTTACTCACCCTATTCCAGCTTATCAAATTCTAGCTGAACAGGGCAATGACAATGCAGAAAGCATGCTCAATCTGGTGTATACCACCCAGTCTATGCAAAGGGCTAAGGATGCCATCACAGCTTTGCCTTTTACAGCTGGTGATGTGGACTATGAGACTGGGGGTTCAGCTGATTTCTTTGGAGATGGGAGTGGGTATAGTGAAGATGAAGCAATGGACATAGGTGGAGAAGTAGGCTCAAGCTCAAGGTCAGGTATGCCATCATGGGCATTCTCAAAGAACTATGATGAGCATTACTTCAAGACAACCCTGATCCAGTTAATCAATCAGACAAATACTGCTCTTCAAACCACTACAAATGCAAGCACCAAGAAGCTCCTCCAGGCACATCTTGCCTCCCTGCAACTTCAGCAAATACAAGGCTTCCAGCATGCTAGAGATGTGGATTCTATGAAGGGTGATGTTGAGGAGATGAAGAAGGCTATTTCAGACAGGATAGATTCTAAACTTCCAGAAGCTACAATGCTTGACATCAAGAGGCAATTAAGGAAAAATTCTGATCTGTCAACCAAGATAGATGCCTTGGATACAAGAATGTCAGCCATGGAAGCATCTTTGACTGCCATTCATCTCCATCAAGCCCAACAGACTAATCTACTTTAAAAACTGGTGGCAGCTCAAACCCCCTCCACAACTCAACTTGATGATAACAAAAAGGGGGAGAAAGGACCAATTGAGGGGGAGAAGCTTCAGATACAAATCAGTAAAGTAATTGTGCTTTCAATTCCTATCTCAAAGCCACCAGTCACAGATGGTATAGATCTGATTCAAGCAGCAGCAGCAAACTTGAAAGTTGCTGAGAAAGAAAAGTTGAGTTTGGTCAACTGGGAGAAGATTGATGAGGAGATACAGAAGAAGTTTGAACTTGTTAAGGAGCCAGTTAAGTCAGCCATCCATCACTCTCAAGTCAAGCAAATAAGTGTGAATGAGATGAGCATGAACCATCTGGAAAGAGGACAATCTTCATGCAACAAGTCTCCAAAGGCTGAAATGATTCTTAAACCAAGGGAAAACTACTCAAAATCATCTTTGAAGAACCCCTTAGACACTGAGTATGAGACACCCAAGCCTGATGAGAAGAAGCTTCTGTCAAGATCAATTGCCTTCTATAAAGATCCAGCTGATTCAGCTTCTAAAAGGAGGATTGCTAAGATTTTCAGGAATGGGAAAGAAATTTGTGTGGTGACTGGACATCCTGAATTTGCTCAAGCAAAGAGAGAAGAAAAAGCTAGATTGAAGCAAGAAAAGAAGCAGGCTGCTCTAGATGCTAAAAAGGCTAAATAGAAGGGAGAGCAGATTGCTATCTTGGCCAAGCTACATGCTGTAAATTCATCACAACAAATTCCCTCTCAACCATCTGAAGCTACTGAATCAAGGAAGCAAGTTGAAGAACAGAAGAAATCTCCAAGAAAGAAAGAATTGGCTAAAAGAACTAAAAGGAGACTGGATATTGTTGACAAGGAATTGGAAGATCAATTTCCTAAGGAATCCACACCAGCTACAACTCAAGTAACAAAGCCCTCTATGGTATTTGAAGACATAAGGGTGGTGGATCCCTACAGGAATATTCATGGTGAACCTATTGTGCCCAAGGATGAGCCAATAGAATGGGAGAACATGCCAATTCCAGACTTCAATCTACCAATCCTTAGCAAGCCAAAAAGGACAAAGTCAAGAGCAGTCAAGAAAGTGAAGCTGTCTCCTCTCAAATCCAAATCTATAGTCAAAGCTCAGCTTAAAGTCAATAGGGGAGACTATCTGTACTTGTGTGACATCAAAGAATTTTCTGATCTAAATCTCTATCTGGATGAACTAGATGAAGTAAGAGGTATTGATGCATACAGAAACCTACCTGAAAGGTTAGTGTTCAAGTACAAAGGAGGAAAGGAGATTCAGTGGCCACTTCACAGGATTCTTCAAGAGAGCCAAGTTGTACTGATTAAAGTTTACTCATCCTTCAAGAAGAACTTTGGGTTCAATGTCACTGCAAGAAGACTAGTATTGAAGAAGATTGAAGAACTAAGGAGTGTTAGAGCTAAAGATGCACTCCCAAAGACTCTAATCATCCCTTACACAGGGAGAAGAGTGCATCTAAGGCCCTACTGGATGATGACATTTATAGATGACAAAGGTGTGAGAAGATTCTTCAGATTAGAAGACTAATTGAGCATCTCTAGCAATGAGACTCTTTTGGAAATGCAAGGAAAGCTAAATCTCTCAGAATCTGATGAACTAGAATTCCACAGGCAGCTCCAAAATCAGATTGAAGAAAACAACAGAAAGTTTGGAAGAAGATCCAGACCTTCAAGAAAATAAATAAATCTGCTCAGGCTAGAGGAGCATCTTGAAAATGACTGTAAGCCAAACTTTGTACATTTTGTTAATTGAAGCACTTTTCAGTAATATCTACTTTCTCTTAAAGTTATATGTTTAGGGTGTTTTGTTATCATCAAGTATCTCTTAATTTATGGCTACAATTTCAGTAGACATAAATTGGGGGAGATTGTTGTGTATATGTTGTGTACTTGATGATTACTTGAACAAAACACCTTAGTAGATTTTACTTAGTGAAATAATGTAGCACTCGACGGATAAGAATTATAGTCCCGACGGATAACTCATATAGTCCCGACGGATGATGACCTATTATCCATCGAGTGAGTAGCTTATGTAATAATGAGTCTATAGCACATTTCTGCATACACCTTTCTATAGATTCTGTAGTAGCATATAAGTCATGTTGACTTTAACTAGATATGCAGAATAAGTTGATTAATTGTACATAGATGATGTCTTGTAATTCTGCATAAATGAAATGAAGTCAAGTGCCAAAATAGCTACCGACGGATGATTAACAAAGCCATCGACAGATGATCAAATGGATATCAATGGATGATCAATATAGCAGTCGACAGATGATCAACAAAGGCATCAACGAATGATCATAAACTCGACGGATGATCATGTACTCAATGGATAAAGAATTCAAATATCCGTTGACAGTGACAACATAGTCACATGCGTCAAAGTGTATGCAAATAGAATGATGAAGCCTATTAACTGGGTAATAGAGAACAAAGTAGCAAAGTATTAGACTCGATGGTTTTTATGATGATCCTGTCTTTTGACTTTGTAATCTTGGTAATATATAAACCAAGAAGTAGCAAATAGAAACATATATTTGGGAACACAACAAGAGAAACATTTGTAAGCCGAATTATTAGCACTTCTCTGTATTCTCAGCAGTTCAATATTTGTAAGCAGCTGTGAGCATTCTTGCACACAGGGTTCTCTCGATATATAATATATATCTCTGGTGGAATCATTCAAATCCACCAGAAAGTTTTTAAAGACTCTTGTTTTTAATTACTTGTGTTTTGATTCACTTAAGTTTTTATTCCGCATTGTGCTAATCAATATACTTATATTTATATTAGTTAGAACATTTTATTTCAAGAAAAAGTTTCAAGAATTCCATTCAACCCCCTTCTGTAATTCTTGTCATATTGTTAAGGGACTAACAATTGGTATCAAAGCAAGCTCTTAACCTACAAAGAGTTTAAAGATCAAAACAATATAGCAAGATGAACAAGAAGGATGTTGGAGTCAAGATTCCTTTTCTGGATAAAGATAATTACCATCATTGGAAGGTAAAGATGCATCTTTATATGCTTTCTCAAGATGAGTCCTATGTGGACTGCATAGAAAGAGGCCCTCATGTTCCAATGAGAGCTGCAACAGGAAACGAACCATCAGTCCCCAAACCAAGGCATGAATGGTCTGATCCTGACATTGAACAAGTCAGGAAGGATAAAAAGGCCATGAATATCCTGTTTAATGGAGTTGATGGAGATATGTTTGACAACATTATCAACTGCAAAACTGCCAAGGAAGTTTGGGATACAATACAGATCATCTGTGATGGCACTGAGCAAGTTAGAGAAAACAAGATGCAGCTCCTGATTCAGCAATATGAGTATTTCTATAATAAAGAAAGTGAGTCTCTTACTGACATATTTAGTAGGTTTCAGAAACTACTAAATGCTCTAAAGTTGCATGGAAGGGTCTATCAAACTAAAGATTCCAATCTGAAATTCCTTAGATCTCTTCCAAAGAAATGGAAACCAATGACAGTCTCATTAAGAAACTCACAAGATTATAAGGAGTTTACTTTGGAGAGACTGTATGGAATCCTGAAAACCTATGAGCTTGAAATAGAGAAGGATGAAAGGATGGAGAGAGGAAAAAAGAAAGGAGGATCCATTGCACTAGTTGCTGAGTTGGAAAAGGAGAAGGAAGTGAAGATGGGAGCTGTTGAATCAACTTCAAGGGTCTGTGAGAACAAGGGCAAGGGGCTTGCAGTAGAAAGTGAAAATTCATTGAGCCAAAATGACATGGAGGACATTGATGAGCACCTAGCTTTTCTTTCCAGGAGATTTGCCAAGCTCAAGTTCAAGAAGAACTTTGGAGCAGCCAAGCCAAATAGAAACATGGTGGATAAATCAAAATTCAAATGTTTCAAATATGGCTTGGCAGTGCATTTTGCTAGTGAGTGTAGGAAGTCAGATTCCAGTAAGAAAAAGTTTGAGTCTGTGGATTATAAGCAAAAATACTTTGATCTACTCAAGCAAAAGGAAAGGGCTTTTATTACACAAGAAAATGACTGGGCAGCAGATGGTCTGGATGAAGATGAAGATGTCAGCTATGTCAATCTAGCCCTAATGGCCAAGTCTGATGAGACAGAAACAAGTTCCTCAAGCAATCAGGTAATTACAACAAACCTTGCACATTTATCTAAAGCAGAGTGTAATGATGCCACTAATGACATGTCTACAGAGTTATATCATTTGCGTGTTACACTTAAGTCTCTTACTAAAGAAAATGCTAAAATCAAAGAAAACAATTTGTTTTTGAGTGAGAGGAATAATGTGCTTGAGTCTCAATTTATTGATTTTGAGAAATTAAGAATTGAGTGTAAGATTGCCAAGGAGGAATTAACTGAGTCCTTGAAAAAGGAAGAAATTTTGAAGAAGCAGCTCGAGCGTGAACAAGAGGTGATTAAAGCATGGAAAACATCCAGGGATATCCATGCTCAAATCAGCAAAGTTCAAGGAATTGAGTCCTTATGTGATGAAGCCTGGAAAAAGAACAAAGAAAAACTAGAACCTAATTTGGTAGATGGACTGCTAACAGATGTAGACTCGACGGATGATGAGGATCATCCGTCGGATAACAAAAAGTGTTATCCATCGAATGATGAAAATCATCATCCGTCGGCTGTGAGCAAGCCCATCAAAAGGCCAAACTAGTTAAGCTGAATGAGAAGTATGGGTCTGTTTCCAAGAACTTTGTTTCAGAAGAGTCGAGTCAAGTTAAGAAAGGGAAAAAGGCTAATATTGGTCACATGACTGTCAAACAGTTAAGTGACAGACTTGAAAAGATTGAGGTAAGAACATAGACTAAAAAGAAAAATAATAGGAATGGTAAAGTAGGGATTAACAAACACAATAACTACACACCTGATAAATATGCTCCTAGAAAAATCTGTGTCAAGTGTGGTAGTGTAAATCATTTGTCTTTTAATTGCAAATCTGCCATGCCTACTTTCATGTCTGTGCAACCTCAATTTCCTAACATGAATACCATGCCTCCCATGCCTGTTAATGCTATGTCTACACAGAACATGAATGCACATTATACTAATATGCCATTTGCACCTAATCCTTATTATGCTGCATATAGTATGCCACAAATTCCATTTAGCATGCCTTACTGGAATAACATGTTTACACATAGCATGCCATTTCCTGTTAGTCATAATATGCATGATAATTCTGTTGCATTGAATGGTTTCAAAGGCCCAACTCAAATGACTAAGGATGAATCTGAAATTCCCAAGTCAAATAAATAAAGCCTAAGAAACAGAAAAAGAAAGCTAACAAGGCAGGACCCAAGGAAACTTGGGTACCAAAATCAACTTGATTTGATTTTGATGTGTGCAGGGAAACAGAAAGAATATTTGGTACTTGGATAGTGGTTGTTCAAGACACATGACTGGTGATTCTACCCTGCTCACAAAGTTTAAGGAGAAAGCTGGCCTAAGTATTACTTTTGGAGATGACAGCAAGGATTATACTGTGGGATATGGCTTGATTTCAAAGGACAATGTCAACATTGAGGAGGTTTCTTTAGTGGATGGTCTCAAAGACAATCTATTGAGTATCAGCCAGCTTTGTGATAAAGGCAATTCAGTAACCTTCAACTCAGAAGCCTGTGTTGTGACTAATAAAAGAAGCAACAAAGTGGTTCTCACTGGTGTGAGAAAAGGAAATGTGTACCTAGCTGATTTCAACTCATCTAATACAGAATCTGTAACTTGTCTTCTCAGTAGAGCAAGTCAGGATGAAAGTTGGCTATGGCACAAGAAGCTATCCCACTTAAACTTTAAGACCATGAATGAGCTAGTAAAGAAAGAACTGGTCAGAGGCATTCCTCTAGTGGAGTTTTCTAAGGATGGACTGTGTGATGCCTGCCAAAAGGGGAAGCAGATTAAAGCATCATTCAGGAAGAAACTTGATTCAACAATTGAAGAGCCTTTGCAACTGCTTCACATGGATTTATTTGGACCAGTCAATGTATTGTCAATCTCAAGGAAAAGATTTTGCCTAGTAATTGTAGATGATTTCTCAAAGTTCTCTTGGACATATTTCCTAAAGTCTAAAGATGAGGCTAGTGAAATCATTATCAATCACATAAGGCAAGCCAATAATCATCCTGATTTCAAGGTTAGAAGAATCAGGAGTGACAATGGAACTGAGTTCAAGAATTCTGTCATGAGAGCATTTTGTGAGAAAAATGGGATTCTGCATGAGTTTTCAGCAGCAAGGACTCCACAACAGAATGGAGTAGTGGAAAGGAAGAACGGATCATTTATTGAAGCTGCAAGGACAATGCTTGAAGAATCTAAGTTACCAACATATTTCTGGGCTGAAGCTGTAAATACTGCATGTTACACTCAGAATATTTCTCTGGTTAATCAAGAAAGATGCATGACTCCCTATCAATTGTTCAAGAACAAGAAGCCAACTCTAAACTTTCTTCATGTCTTTGGCTGTAAATCCTATATTCTGAGAAATCAAACTGATCAAAATGGTAAGTTTGATGTTAAAGCAGATGAAGGAATTTTTGTTGGATATGCTGTTGGTAAAGCATATAGAGTCTACAATCTAAGAACCAATATTGTTGTGGAATCAATACATGTTGTGTTTGATGATAAAAAGATTGAAGGACTGAAAGATGTAGATTACCATGAGAGCCTCAAATTCAACAATGTGGAGATGGTTAGTGATGACAGTGATGATGAAAGTGATCAAGAGAATGTATCTAAGGATAATGCAGATAAATCTACCACCAATGAAGCACAAAACTCAACATCTATCGAGTTGCATAATGCTTCATCCGTCAGAAGACAATCTGTGTTATCCGTCGGGAGACAACCAGCTTCATCCGTCGGTACTCAAAATTTACCATCTGTCGGGTTATCAAAAGGAGCAGGAAGTCAAGATAGATCACCTATAGAAAGTTCCCCTTTCTCAAATAAAAGCTCCATAAACTCAGGGGGAGTTTCTAACAATCAAAACTCAATCACGCATCAAGAAAACAATGAGGTTTCTTCATCTAGAGCTAATCTACCTCAACAAAGGAAATGGACAAAAGATCACCCCTTTGAGCTTATTATTGGTGATGTTTCTTCTAGAGTTCAAACAAGAAGAGCAACTCAGGAAGAATGTCTATACAGCAGCTTTCTTTCCAAGGAAGAACCAAAGAAGGTAGAAGAAGCTTTGTTGGATCCTTATTGGATTTTAGCTATGCAGGAGGAGCTAAACCAATTTGAAAGGAATAATGTATGGAAGCTGGTGCCCAAGCCTAAAGGAAAGAATCCAATAGACACCAAGTGGGTATTCAGAAATAAGATGGATGAAAATGGCATAGTTGTCAGGAACAAAGCTAGATTGGTTGCTAAGGGCTATTGTCAGCAAGAAGGAATAGATTTTGATGAAACATTTGCTCCTGTTGCAAGACTTGAAGTCATCAGAATCTTCTTAGCCTATGCAGCCCATGCCAATTTCAAAGTCTATCAAATGGATGTCAAAAGTGCCTTTCTGAATGGAGATTTGGAGGAAGAAGTTTATGTCAGTCAACCTCCTGGTTTTGAAGATCCAAATTTTCCAGAATATGTCTATTATCTTTTGAAAGCACTTTATGGACTGAAGCAAGCACCTAGAGCCCGGTATGACACTTTATTAAAGTTCCTTTTGGAAAATCACTTCACAAGAGGTACCGTAGATAAAACTTTATTTTTCAGAAATGTTAATGGCTCTAGTATACTTGTTTAAATTTATGTAGATGATATTATTTTTGGCTCTACAGATGAGAAACTTTGCAAAAAGTTTGCCAAATTGATGCAAAGTAAGTATGAAATGAGTATGATGGGAGAACTAACTTACTTTCTTGGCTTACAAGTTAAGCAAGGTAGTGATGGAATATTCATCAGTCAAACTAAATATATTTTTGATCTTTTAAAGAAATTTGATCTAATGGATTGCACATCTGTAAAAACTCCCATGGCCACTGCAACTAAGCTTGAATTAAACACTACTGAAAAGTCTGTGGATATTTCAAGTTATAGAGGCATGGTTGGCTCACTTCTGTACTTAACAGCTAGTAGGCCAGATATAATGTTTGCTACATGTTTATGTGCTAGATTTCAGGCTGATCCTAGAGAATCTCACTTACTAGCCATTAAGAGAATTTTCAGATATCTCAAGGGAACACCAAACCTTGGCATTTGGTACCCTAGAGATTCTGGTTTTGATCTAACTGGTTATTCAGATGCAGATTATGCAGGTTGTAGAATTGATAGAAAGAGTACAACGGGAACCTGTCAATTTCTAGGAAACAAGCTTGTGTTCTGGTTCAGTAAAAAGCAAAATTCAGTTTCTACTTCTACAGCTGAAGCTAAATATATTGCTGCTGGCAGTTGCTGTGCACAGATTTTATGGATGAGAAATCAATTGCTAGACTATGGTTTGCAAGTTGAGAGGATTCCTATTTTCCGTGATAACACAAGTGCAATTGCCATCACTGAAAATCCAGTACAACATTCAAGGACAAAGCACATAGATATCAAGTACCATTTCATAAAGGAACATGTAATGAATGGTATACTGTGGAACTACATTTTGTTCCCAGTGAGAAGCAGCTTGCAGATATCTTTACCAACCCACTGGATGAATCCACTTTTTCAAGGTTGGTAAGTGAGTTAGGTATGCTTAATTACTCTTAAATCTATCTGAGTTAATTTGCAAGTTGAAATGCAGCCAGAAATTTAATTGATTTTTCAGTCTTGGATGAAATTTTGGCTAAGTCAAAACTTACATCTCGACGGATGACCCTTATCCATCGAGTTTGGTCATCCGTCGACAAACAATTTGCTAATAAAAATCAATTACTTTTATGGAATATTTTATGTCTTGACGGATAACAGTTTATCCTCATCCGTCGAATTGTCTTAATCTCAGCCATTAATTTCATGTACATTATCCATCGAGTATACTTACAGTTTGTAAGCATAACACGAAGGATAATGGGGGAATTTTTACAGTTTATTTTTAAACGGCTATTTTAGGCAATTTCTATTGGTTAATTTATTTTACTTTGTTATTTTTATCAGTTATTTTTGAGATAGTATAAAAGCTTATTTCATTGCAATTGCTTTTCTTTTATCATTCTCAATTCAACTGCTCTAATTTCATTTTCTCTCAAAGCACTTACTCTCTTTATCTTCAAGCTCTTATTCTCTAACAATGGCACCTGTTGTAAAGATTATGTCTCAAACTGGTTTCATTTATGAGAAGAACAATTTCACTGCATTAGTGAACAAGGGTATTCAGCAATCGGATGACTATCACAAGATGATGGACTTTTTGAAGAATTGCAAGCTCAATTATGTCATGCTGGAATCACCCACAATCTTCTGTGAAGTTATTGAAGAGATGTGGACCACTGCTACCTATAACTCTACAGATAAGACCATCACTCTAACCATCAAAGGTAAAGAATTCTTTATAAATAGTGATGTGATAAAAGCATGTTTCAAAATTCCTGATAACAATGTGACTTCACCACACACTGACACTGATATAGTCAATATGCTCAATTCCATGCACTATGCACTTCCTACTTCTAAACTGAGTGATATTAGGAGAATGGATCTTAGGAAAGAGTGGAGTTTCTTGTATGATGTAGTTACAAAGGTTTTCTCAGAAAAGATCAGTAATTTCGATTCAGTGAATATTTCCATGCTTAACATACTATACATGCTAGTTACAGATAAATTTTATAATTTCAGTGATCTTGTCTTGTTTGAGTTAGGTTTTAAATTAGGGGAGTTAAATAAAAGAGGTAAGAATGTGTACTATGCTAGATTTCTTATGCTATTAGCTAACCACCTCTGTGAAAAGATTGTGCTTGAGAACCCCAACAACAAACTGGATTGTTGGGTTCAAGAGAGAAGGCTCATTGCAGATTTGAACAGGGCCAATCATCACAAGGATGTGCCAATATTCTACTTTCCTGTAATGCAAGCACCTCAGGTAAGTGAGGTAAGTTCATTCATCCCTATAACTATTCCAACCTCCACAATTTCTTTGAGTTCAAGAGTAGCTATGGCAACTGTGCCAATGACCAAATAGTTGCCTACCAAAGCTGCCAAACCTTCTATTATTTCAAAATCCAAATCAAAGAAAGCCCCCTCTGGTATCTCTCAAAAGATGCCAGTTGCAAATTCCACAAAAGCCAAAGAGGGGAGTGTGAAGGAGGGTAAGTTAGGTGAGGGAAGGGGTGAACATAAAAGAAACCCCAAGAATAAGGTTGGAGAGTTGAGTGAATCCCAGCCTAGCCACACTGCAGTTTCCCAACAAACTGCAGTGCTTAAAAAGGACAAAAGCTCATTTCTAGCTGCATCCTCCCAAAAGGATGTAGCTATTGAACAAAACTCTCAATCAAGAGCACATGCCAAGAGGGTTAGGGACACAAGCTCACCCCAAAATTATGCCAAAAAGAAGAAATTAAAAACCTATGGGGATGCACAGGGTACACACACTGTGCAAACTGGTGCTAAAGACACAGTCACTGCACCTTCACAAATTCAGCTTGATGTGGCTCCAATAAATGTGGAGTCACAGCCAAAATCTCTAGTTATAGAAGCACCTCAAACACCATACTCACCAACAAATTCTTTGGATGTGGATATGATAAACACATCAATTCCTGATTCCCCTTCTTTAACTCTGTTGGGGAAGCCAAAATCTAGTACAAGTGAGCATCATCTTTTAGATGATTTGTTGGCTCACTTGCCAATTCTTTCAGGAACTGTTGTGTCATCTGTGCCTAAAATATCTTCAATCAGCACAGAGTCAACAATAGTTTATATTCCCAGCTCATTCATTTCTACTCTCTCGACGGATATTGTTCATCCGTCGAGTAGTGATTGTATCCCGGCGGATAAGCCTAACAGCAGTTATCCGTCGGATAGCAAAACCACTCACTCGATGGATATCACTCATCCGTCGAGTATCTCTGCACAACTTCAAACTTCAATTATTTCAAGTGCAGAAGATCTAGTGGTTATACAGTCACTCTTAGGATTGAGAGAGAGAAGAGTGTTTTGAGTGAGAGTCTGGGTTGCTCCCAGGAAAAAGGAGAGGAAATGAGTGAAAATCTGCAATCCATTTCTTCAGGATTGGCAAAAGGGAGTGAGAGGAGTCCCACCTTAGTAGGTGAAGGTGAGGCTGTGAGGATGGGGAGCCAGGGTGAGACCCTGATGCAACAAAAGAGAGAAAATGAGAGAAATGCAGGTACTGGAGCAATAAGGATGGATTTCATTGCTAGTGAGTCAATGAATGTCCAGGATGCAGACAGGGAAGGACTATCTCAGCATCCTAAAGCTGTTACAGATTCTACTTCCCTTGATGCTGAGGCATTTACTCACCCTGTTCCAGCTTATCAAATTCTAGCTGAACAGGGCAATGACAATACAGAAAGGATGCTCAATCTGGTGCATACCACCCAGTCTATGCAAAGGGCTAAGGATGCCATCACAGCTTTGCCTTTTACAGCTGGTGATGTGGACTATGAGACTGGGGGTTCAGCTGATTTCTTTGGAGATGGGAGTGTATATAGTGAAGATGAAGCAATGGACATAGGTGGAGAAGTAGGCTCAAGCTCAAGGTCAGGTATGCCATCATGGGCATTCTCAAAGAACTATGATGAGCATTACTTCAAGACAACCCTGATCCAGTTAATCAATCAGATAAATACTGCTCTTCAAACCACTACCAATGCAAGCACCAAGAAGCTCCTCCAGGCACATCTTGCCTCCCTGCAACTTCAGCAAATACAAGGCTTCCAGCATGCTAGAGATGTGGATTCTATGAAGGGTGATGTTGAGGAGATGAAGAAGGCTATTTCAGACAGGATAGATTCTAAACTTCCAGAAGCTACAATGCTTGACATCAAGAGGCAATTAAGGAAAAATTCTGATCTGTCAACCAAGATAGATGCCTTGGATACAAGAATGTCAGCCATCGAAGCATCTTTGACTGCCATTCATCTCCATCAAGCCCAACAGACTAATCTACTTCAAGAACTGGTGGCAGCTCAAACCCCCTCCACAACTCAACTTGATGATAACAAAAAGGGGGAGAAAGGACCAAGTGAGGGGGAGAAGCTTCAGATACAAATCAGTAAAGTAATTTTGCTTTCAATTCCTATCTCAAAGCCACCAGTCACAGATGGTATAGATCTGATTCAAGCAGCAGCAGCCAACTTGAAAGTTGCTGAGAAAGAAAAGTTGAGTTTGGTCAACTGGGAGAAGATTCATGAGGAGATACAGAAGAAGTTTGAACTTGTTAAGGAGCCAGTTAAGTCAGCCATCCATCACTCTCAAGTCAAGCAAATTAGTGTGAATGAGATGAGCATGAACCATCTGGAAAGAGGACAATCTTCATGCATCAAGTCTCCAAAGGCTGAAATGATTCTTAAACCAAGGGAAAACTACTCAAAATCATCTTTGAAGAACCCCTTGGACACTGAGTATGAGACACCCAAGCCTGATGAGAAAAAGCTTCTGTCAAGATCAATTTCCTTCTATAAAGATCCAGCTGATTCAGCTTCTAAAAGGAGGATTGCTAAGATTTTCAGGAATGGGAAAGAAATTTGTGTGGTGACTGGACATCCTGAATTTGCTCAAGCAAAGAGAGAAGAAAAAGCTAGATTGAAGCAAGAAAAGAAGCAGGCTGCTCTAGATGATAAAAAGGCTAAATAGAAGAGAGAGCAGATTCCTATCTTGGCCAAGCTACATGATGTAAATTCATCACAACAAATTCCCTCTCAATCATCTGAAGCTACTGAATCAAGGAAGCAAGTTGAATAACAGAAGAAATCTCCAAGAAAGAAAGAATTGGCTAAAAGAACTAAAAGGAGACTGGATATTGTTGACAAGGAATTGGAAGATCAATTTCCTAAGGAATCCACACCAGCTACAACTCAAGCAACAAAGCCCTCTGTGGTATTTGAAGACATAAGGGTGGTGGATCCCTACAGGAATATTCATGGTGAACCTATTGTGCCCAAGGATGAGCCAATAGAATGGGAGAATATGCCAATTCCAGACTTCAATCTACCAATCCTTAGCAAGCCAAAAAGGACAAAGTCAAGAGCAGTCAAGAAAGTGAAGCTGTCTCCTCTCAAATCCAAATCTATAGTCAAAGCTCAGCCCAAAGTCAATAGGGGAGACTATCTGTACTTGTGTGACATCAAAGAATTTTCTGATCTAAATCTCTATCTGGATGAACTAGATGAAGTAAGAGGTATTGATGCATACAGAAACCTACCTGAAAGGTTAGTGTTCAAGTACAAAGGAGGAAAGGAGATTCAGTGGCCACTTCACAGGATTCTTCAAGAGAGCCAAGTTGTACTGATTAAAGTTTACTCATCCTTCAAGAAGAACTTTGGGTTCAATGTCACTGTAAGAAGACTAGTATTGAAGAAGATTGAAGAACTAAGGAGTGTTAGAGCTAAAGATGCACTCCCAAAGACTCTAATCATCCCTTACACAGGGAGAAGAGTGTATCTAAGGCTCTACTGGCTGATGGAGTTTATAGATGACAAAGGTGTGAGAAGATTCTTCAGATTAGAAGACTAATTGAGCATCTCTAGCAATGAGACTCTTTTGGAAATGCAAGGAAAGCTAAATCTCTCAGAATCTGATGAACTGGAATTCCACAGGCAGCTCCAAAATCAGATTGAAGAAAACAACAGAAAGCTTGGAAGAAGATCCAGACCTTTAAGAAACTAGATAAATCTGCTCAGGCTAGAGGAGCATCTTGAAAATGACTGTGAGCCAAACTTTGTATATTTTGTTAATTGAAGCACTTTTCAGTAATATCTACTTTCTCTTAAAGTTACATGTTTAGGGTGTTTTGTTATCATCAAGTATCTCTTAATTTATGGCTACAATTCCAGTAGACATAAATTGGGGGAGATTGTTGTGTATATGTTGTGTACTTGATGATTACTTGAACAAAACACCTTCATAGATTTTACTTAGTGAAATAATGTAGCACTCGACGGATAAGAATTATAGTCCCGACGGATAACTCATATAGTCCCGACGGATGATGACCTATTATCCATCGAGTGAGTAGCTTATGTAATAATGAGTCTGTAGCACATTTCTGCATACACCTTTCTATAGATTCTGTAGTATCATATAAGTCATGTTGACTTTTACTAGATATGCAGAATAGGTTGATTAATTATACATAGATGATGTCTTATAATTCTGCATAAATGAAATGAAGTCAAGTGCCAAAATAGCTACCGACGGATGATTAACAAAGCCATCGACGGATGATCAAATGGCTATCAATGGATGATCAATATAGCAGTCGACAGATGATCAACAAAGGCATCAACGGATGATCATAAACTCGACGGATGATCATGTACTCAATGGATAAAGAATTCAAATATCCGTTGACAGTGACAACATAGTCACATGCGTTGAAGTGTATGCAAATAGAATGAGGAAGCCTATTAACTGGGTAATAGAGAACAAAGTAGCAAAGTATTAGACTCGATGGTTTTTATGATGATCCTGTCTTTTGACTTTGTAATCTTGGTAATATATAAACCAAGAAGTAGCAAATAGAAACATATATCTGGGAACACAACAAGAGAAACATTTATAAGCAGAATTATTAGCACTTCTCTGTATTCTCAGCAGTTCAATATTTGTAAGCAGCTGTGAGCATTCTTGCACACAGGGTTCTCTCGATATATAATATATATCTCTGGTGGAATCATTCAAATCCACCAGAAAGTTTTTAAAGACTCTTGTTTTTAATTACTTGTGTTTTGATTCACTTAAGTTTTTATTCCGCATTGTGCTAATCAATATACTTATATTTATATTTGAGTTAGAACATTTTATTTCAAGAAAAAGTTTCAAGAATTCCATTCAACCCCCCTTCTGTAATTCTTGTCATATTGTTAAGGGACTAACAACAAATTTCTAATGCATTACTGAATCGTCAACCTGGCACGCTTCCAAGCGATTCTGAAGTGCCAGGCAAGAAGGAAGCTAAGGAGCATGTTAAGGCAATTACATCGAGGTATGGTAAGGTTGCGAATCCTAAAACAAGAAAGACTCCAGAATCTGATATTGTGGCGGAAGAAGAAGAAGTGCGGAAGGAAGCAGAAGTGGAACTAAGGAAGACTATTGTTGAGCACACTCCTCCTGAGGGTAATACAGGGGAGAAATAGATCTATCCTTCACCTCCTTTTCCTAAGAGGCTGCAGAAGAAAAAGCTAGACAAGCAGTTTGAGAAGTTCTGGAGGTGTTCAAGAAACTTCACATCAACATACCTTCACTGAAGCTCTTGAACAAATGCCTAGTTACGCGAAGTTCATGAAAGTATTCTCTCTAGGAAGGTGAAGCTTGATGACTTAGAGTTCGTTGCTCTCACGGAGGAATGCAGTGTTATACTACAACAGAAGTTGCCTCCGAAGCTTAAAGATCCTGGAAGCTTCACTATTCCATGCACCATTGGAAAGGTGTCATTTGACAAGTGTTTATGTGCTTGGGGGCTAGCATCAATCTGATGCCTTTGTTAATCTTCAAGAAGTTGAACTTGCCTGATCCAAAGCCTACTTATATGACTTTGCAGTTGGCCAACCGTTCTATTACATATCCGTGAGGTATTGTGGAGGATGTTTTGGTCAAAGTGGATAAACTCATCTTCCCTGCTGATTTTGTAATTCTTGATTTTGAGGAGGATAAGATGATTCCCATAATTTTGGGAAGACCTTTCTTGGCTACTGGCCGAACCTTGATAGATGTGCAGAAGGGTGAGCTCACCATGCGAGTGATGGATCAGGATGTAACTTTTAACGTGTTCAATGCCATGAAGTTCCCTACGGAAAATGAGGAGTGCTTAAAAGTGGAGTTGGTTGATTCTGTGATTACTTCAGGACTTGATCAATTGCTAAGGTCTGATGCCTTAGAGAAGGCGTTGTTGGGGAATTTCGATAGTGAAGATGATGAAGGGGATGAACAGTTACAATTTTTGAATGCTTCTCCCTGGAAAAGGAAGATTGATATGCCTTTTGAATCTCTGGGAATAGAGGAGTTGAACAAAGATCCTAAGCGCCTCAAGCCATCTATTGAGAAAGCTCATACTCTTGAGTTTAAGCCTCTACCTGAACATTTGAGTTATGCATTTTTAGGTGATGCATCTACTTTGCCTGTTATTATTGCATCTGACCTTTCAGGTAGCGACGAGGAGAAGCTTTTGAGATTTCTTAGAGAATTCAAATCTGCAATTGGCTGGACTATAACAGATATCAAGGGAATCAACCCTTCATATTGCATGCACAAAATTCTGCTATAAGAAGGAAGCAAGCCTATTGTTGAGCAACAGAGAAGGCTAAATCCGATCATAAAAGAGGTGGTGAAGAAGGAAATTCTTAAGTGGCTGGATGCAGAAATCATTTATCCTATTTCTGATAGTTCACGGGTGAGCCCAGTTTAGTGTGTGCCAAAGAAAGGAGGTATCACAGTCGTTGCAAATGAGAAGAATGAGCTTATTCCTACACGAACAGTCACGGGGTGGAGAGTTTGCATGGATTACAGGAAACCGAACAAGGCCATAGGAAAAGATCACTTCCCTTTGCCATTTATTGATCAGATGCTTTACAGATTGGCTGGGCATGAGTACTACTATCTTCTGAATGGTTATTCTGGTTATAATCAAATCTACATTGCTCCATAAGATCAGGAGAAGACTACTTTTACTTGTCCATTTGGTACTTTCGCCTTTCGGAGAGTTTCCTTTGGACTATGTGGAGCACCGACCATATTTCAGAGATGCATGATGGCTATCTTCTCTGATATGATTGGTCAGAATGTAGAGGTGTTCATGGACGATTTCTCTGTGTTTGTTGATTCATTTGATGAGTGCTTGCAGAATCTGGGCGACGTTCTCAAGAGGTGTGTTGAGACCAATTTGGTTCTCAAATGGGAGAAATATCACTTTATGGTGCGACATGGCATTATTCTTGGGCACAAGGTTTCTAGTAAGGGCCTTAAGGTGGATAAATCGAAAGTGGGGGTCATCGAAAATCTTCCCCCACCAATTTCTGTTAAGGGGGTTCGCAGTTTTCTTGGTTATGCGGGCTTCTACAGGCAGTTCATCAAGGACTTCTCAAAAATTTCTAAACCTTTGTGCAATCTTCTGGAGAAGGATGTCATGTTTAAGTTTGATGACGAATGCATGGTTGCTTTTGAGTTCTTAAAGAAGAGTTTAATCACGGCACCTGTCACAACTACACCTAATTGGAGTGAACCGTTTGAGATGATGTGTGATGCAGGTGACTATGCAGTTGGAGCAGTTGTTAGGAATATGTGTATTAGGTTGATGATAAGTTAAGCAAAACACTTAAGTAGAAATCTAGTGTTTGTAGCCTCAACGGATAAGACCATCTTGGCTATCCGTTGAAGGAGTAGCTTTACTTAGCAATAAGTTTAGTATTGTAGCACATTTCACTCTCTGGTTTCAAGCTGTAATTCTTAGATGTTGTTAGGAAATAATCAGTCATGTTGACTACTAATGGATGTACAAATAGGAAGGCTAATTGTAAATATTTCATGCCTTGTAATTTTGTATAAGTGAAGAAGTGTCAACGGATATTGAAGACCTTCAACGGATAAGAAAAAAAGCTTCAACGGATGTCTCTAATGCTTCAACGGATAATATCCATCAACGGATAAGTGCTTCAACGGATAAAGACTTCAACTGATAATGCATCAACGGATAAAGCTTCAACGGATAAAGCCTCAACGGATAAGGCATCAACGAATGAAAGCATCAACGGATGCTTAGTTCATTAGCAGTTGATAGTGACAATTCACAAGCTGACAGAGGCACATGGGTTGATAGAGACATACTGGAATGTGGAAGCCTATAAGAGGAATCAAGAAAATGCAGCATTTCCATTCTGATGCAAACAAGGAAGTATTCAAAGATTTACAGATTATCCTAGATTGCATTGGATAGAGAAATGAAGAAGAAACATGTGAAGAATCTTTTCAATTGTATTTTACAGTTTGTCTTCACTTGTAAACTTGGTGATATATAAACCAAGTACCAGCTAGTAATTAGACATGAATTTTCCTGAGCTGTTTAGAAATATCAAAAGAGAAAATCATCTAGTTTGTACTAGGAAGCAGCTGTGATTTAATTCTTTGAATCACAGATTTTCTGAAATAACACATCTCTGGTGGAACAACAAATCCACCAGAAAAGTTTTTAAGTTCTCTGTGCTCATTATATTTATGTTTGAATATATATCTGTCTGCATCAGCTTCAAGCAATTCACACACATTTGATCACTCAAACACTTAGCCTTAGAAACTGCTCAAAACTTGAAAAAGTTATGAGATTTACATTCAACCCCCCTTCTTTAAATCTCATTGTTAGTCCACTGGGAATAACAATTGGTATCAGAGCAAGCTCTTAACATACAAAGAGTTTAAAGATCTATTCTGCTAACATCATGAGTGCACAGAAGAATCCTCCTGCTACCATCATGAGTAGGAAGGATATTGGTGTAAAGATCCCAGTCCTGGAAAAAGATAATTATCATCACTGGAAAGTGAAGATGCATTTACATCTTCTTTCTCAAGATGAAAGCTACATCAACTGTATTGAAAATGGTCCTCACATCCCTCACAAAGTAGCCACAGCTGCTACTGCAACAGTTGCTGTTGGACAGTCCATTCCCAAGCCAAAAGCAGAATGGACTATTGAAGACATGGAAGAAATCCGCAAGGATAAGAGAGCCATGAACATTTTGTTTAATGGCTTAGATCAAGATATGTTTGAAAATGTCATCAATAGCCAAACTGCAAAGGAAGTTTGGGATACTGTACAAATCATCTGTGAAGGTACTGAGCAGGTCAGAGAGAACAAGATGCAGCTTCTTATTCAACAGTATGCATATTTTCACTTTGAAGAAGGTGAATCATTAAATGATACCTTCAACAGGTTTCAGAAACTATTGAATGGATTGAAGCTGTATGGTAGAGTGTACCAAGTCAAGGATTCCAACTTAAAATTTCTTAGGTCTCTGCCAAAGGAATGGAAGCCCATGACTGTCTCTTTGAGAAATTCTCAAGATTATAAGAACTTCACACTTGAAAGATTATATGGAATTCTGAAGACTTATGAACTTGAAATGGAGCAGGATGAGCCGTTGGAAAAGGGAAAGAGAAAAGGAGGAACAGTTGCTCTTGTAGCTGACAGTGAGAAGATGGAAGCCAGGAATGAGGAGAAGATAATGCCAAGTCTCAAAATTGGCACAAGCAAATCAGAATCAAGCAAGGGTAAAGAGCAAGTTGCTGAGGATGAAGACAATTCCAGTCAGGATAAATCTGATGATATTGAAGAACATTTGGCCTTTCTGTCCAGGAGGTTTGCAAAAATGAAGTTCAGGAAAAACACAAAGTTCACTAAGCCAAACAAAAACATGGTGGACAAATCAAAGTTCAAATGTTACAACTGTGGCATTAGTGGACACTTTGCAAGTGAGTGTAGGAAGCCATATTCTGAGAAAAAGAAATTTGAGCAAGTTGATTACAAAAAGAAGTATTTTGATTTGCTCAAACAAAAGGAAAGAGCTTTTCTCACTCAAGATGATTGGGCAGCAGATGAGGTAAATGAAGATGATGATGTGGAATATGTCAACCTAGCCCTGATGGCTAATTCTGATGAAAATGAAACTAGTTCATCAAGCAACCAGGTAATTACTACTGATCTCTCTCAGCTTTCTAAACATGAATGCAATGAAGCCATAAATGATATGACCAATGAATTATATCATTTGCGTGTTTCCCTTAAATCACTAGCAAAAGAAAACACTAGGATCAAGGAGAATAATGTGTTTTTAAGTGATAGGAATGTTGTGTTAGAGGATCAGGTAATTGAGCTTGAAAAGATAAAATTTAAATGCTTGACTGTTGAGAGTGAACTAGCAGAAGCTATTAAGAAAGTAGAAATTCTTTCTAAATAGTTAGAAAGTGAGCAAGAGGTAATCAAGGCCTGGAAAACATCTATGGATGTTAGTGTTCAGATTGCAAAGGTTCAGGGAATTGAATCATTCTGTGAGGATGCCTGGAAGAAAAACAAAAAGGAGTTAGAATTAATTGATGGATTGTCAATGGATGTGGAATCAACGGATGATGAAAGTTATCCGTTGAAGGAAGAAAAGGAGCATCCGTTGAAGGCTCATCAATTAAAACAGGCAAGTTCTTTTAAAAATAAAAATCTCAATGAAAAGAATGATTCAACTCTCAAGAACTTTGTCAAAGAAGGAGCTAGCACATCCAGAGATGTCAGTAAGGTGAATATAGGACACATGACCTTAGATCAGCTAAAAGATAGGCTTAAGTTGGTTGAGGATAAGAAGGAAACTAAAAGAAAATCTAAAAGAAATGGGAAGGTAGGGATTAATAAACATAACAATTACACACCTGATAGGTATGCTCCTAGAAAAAGCTGTGTGCATTGTAAAAGTGTTAATCACCTATCTGATAATTTCAAATCTGTTAAAAATGCTCCCATGCCTTCAAATCCCTCCATGCCTAACATGTCTATGTCATCTCTGCATGCTATGCCTGTTATGTCTCACCAGAATCCCCATGCACATTTTGCAAACATGCCATATATTAACAATCCTTATTTTACTGCATTTAGTATGCCTCAAATGCCATACAATATGCCTATGTGGAATAACATGTTTGCACAACCTATGCCTTATCAAATTCAATCAAATGTGTTAAATGATTCTGTGACTAACCCTACACTTCAACCAACCACATCTGAGACCAAGGTTGACCCAAAGTTACCTAAGTCAAAAGATGCAGGAGGAATGAAGTCTAGGAAAAAGACTAACAAGGCTGGACCCAAGGAAACTTGGGTACCAAAATCAACTTGATTGATTTTGTTGTGTGCAGGGACAAAGAAGGAATCTATGGTACTTGGACAGTGGTTGTTCAAGACACATGACAGGAGATTTCACCCTGCTCACAGAGTTTAAGGAGAGAGCTGGCCCTAGCATAACCTTTGGAGATGACAGCAAAGGATTCACTATGGGATATGGCTTGATTTCAAAAGAAAATGTCATCATTGATGAAGTTGCATTGGTTGATGGTCTCAAACACAATTTATTGAGCATCAGTCAACTATGTGACAGAGGGAATACTGTTTCCTTCAATTCTGAAGCCTGTATTGTCACAAGTAAAAAGGACAATAAAGTGGTTCCAACTGGAGTTAGAAAAGGGAATGTGTACCTAGCTGATTTCAACTCCACAGATGCAGAATCCATTACTTGTCTTCTCAGCAAAGCAAGTCCAGTTGAAAGTTGGCTATGGCACAAGAGGCTGTCCCATTTGAATTTCAAGACAATGAATGATCTAGTCAAAAAGGACTTAGTTAGAGGAATGCCTCTAGTGGAATTCACAAGGGATGGACTGTGTGATGCTTGTCAGAAAGGAAAGCAAAAGAAAGTATCATTCAGTAAGAAGCTTGAATCTGCAATTGATGAACCACTACAACTTCTACACATGGATCTTTTTGGACCAGTCAATGTATTGTCAATTTCAAGGAAAAGATACTGCCTAGTGATTGTAGATGATTTCTCAAAGTTTTCATGGGTTTATTTTCTTGGATCAAAGGATGAAGCTAGTGAAATCATCATCAATCATATCAAGCAAGTCAACAATCATCCTGATTTCAAAGTAAGGAATATTAGGAGTGACAATGGAACTGATTTCAAAAATTCAACCATGAAGTTGTTCTGTGAAGAAAGTGGGATCATGCATGAGTTCTCAGCTCCAAGAACTCCACAACAAAATGGTGTGGTGGAAAGGAAGAACAGATCACTAATTGAAGCTGCAAGGACAATGCTTGAAGAGTCAAAACTCCCAACTTATTTTTGGGCTGAGGCTGTTAACTGTGCATGTTACACTCAGAATATTTCTCTAATCAATCAGGCAAAATGCATGACTCCCTATCAATTATTCAAGAGAAGAAAACCAACTTTAAACTTTCTACATGTCTTTGGTTGCAAATGCTACATCTTAAGGAATCAATCTGATCACAAAGGGAAGTTTGATGCAAAGGCTGATGAAGGAATATTTGTTGGTTATTCTGCTGGAAAATCATATAGGGTCTACAATCTAAGAACCAACATTGTCATGGAATCTGTACATGTTGTGTTTGATGATAAAAAGATTGATGGACTAACAGATGAGGGACATCATGAAGGACTCAAATTTGACAACATTGAGATATACTGTGATGATAGTGAAGATGCGAATGATAAAGAAGGCATCTCAAAAAGAATTCAGAATCTGCCTTTGGATAATGCACAGAATGCTGCATCCGTTGAAAGTCATAATTCAGCTTCCGTTGAAAGAAGCAATGCAGCATCCGTTGAAAGACAAAGTGCATCATCCGTTGAAGTTCATAATGAAGCATCCGTTGATCACAGTCTGTCAACGGATAATCAATTCACTTCATCAGTTGATAGAGCTCCCAATTCCTTTCAAAGGATCAGCAACTCAGGGGGAGTTTCAACAAATCAACATTCTATCTCACATCATGACAATACTAAGGCAACCTCATCTAGGGCTAATCTACCACCTCAAAGGAAATGGACCAAGAATCACCCTTTTGAACTAATCATTGGTGATGCTACATCAAAAGTACTAACTAGAAGGGCTACTCAAGATGAATGTCTGTATAGTAGCTTTCTATCACAGGAGGAACCTAAGCGAGTGGAAGAAGCTCTATTGGATCCAGATTGGATTTTAGCAATGCAAGAGGAGCTAAACCAATTTGAGAGGAACAAAGTATGGAAGCTTGTACCCAAGCCAAAGAACAAGAGTTCTATTGACACAAAATGGGTATTCAGAAATAAGATGGATGAAAATGGCATTGTCATAAGGAATAAAGCCAGATTGGTTGCTAAAGGCTATTCTCAACAAGAGGGAATAGATTTTGATGAAACATTCAGTTGCCAGACTTGAAGCCATCAGAATCTTTCTAGCCTATGCAGCTAATGCCAATTTCAAAATCTATCAAATGGATGTCAAAAGTGCAATTCTAAATGGGGAATTGGAGGAAGAAGTTTATGTAAGCCAACCTCCAGGTTTTGAAGATCCAAATTTTCCAGACTATGTGTATTATCTGTTGAAAGCACTCTATGGACTAAAGCAAGCACCTAGAGCCTGGTATGAGACTTGGTCAAAGTTCCTTCTAGATAATCACTTCACAAGAGGTACTGTTTGACAAAACTCTCTTCTTTAGAAATGTTAATGGCTCTAAGATACTTGTACAAATTTATGTAGATGATATTATATTTGGATCTACAGATGATAAGCTTTGTAAAAAGTTTGCTAAATTAATGCAAAGTAAATATGAAATGAGCATGATGGGAGAGCTAACTTACTTTCTTGGTTTACAAGTTAAACAAGTTAGTGGTGGAATTTTCATTAGTCAAACTAAATATATTTATGATCTTTTAAAGAAGTTTGACTTAATGGATTGTTCACCTGCAAAAACTCCCATGGCCACTGCCACTAAGCTTGAATTAAACAAGGCTGAAAAGTCTGTGGATATTACAAGTTATAGAGGCATGGTTGGCTCACTTTTATATTTAACTGCTAGTAGACCTGATATAATGTTTTCTACATGTCTCTGTGCTAGATTTCAAGCTGACCCTAAAGAATCTCACTTAGTGGCTATTAAAAGAATTTTCAGATATCTCAAGGGGACTCTAAATCTAGGAATTTGGTACCCTAGAGAGTCTGGTTTTGATCTAATTGGCTACTCAGATGCAGATTATGCAGGTTGCAAAATAGACAGGAAAGGCACAACAGGCACCTGTCAATTTCTAGGGAACAAGCTTGTATCATGGTTCAGCAAGAAGCAGAATTCTGTTTCCACATCAACAGCTGAAGCTGAGTATATTGCTGCTGGTAGTTGCTGTGCACAGATACTATGGATGAGGAATCAACTATTTGACTATGGTCTGAATGTTGATAAAATTCCAATATTCTGTGACAACACAAGTGCCATTGCCATTACTGAAAATCCAATGCAACACTCAAGAACCAAGCACATTGATATCAAGTACCACTTCATTAGGGAATATGTGATGAAAGGTACAGTGGAACTTTATTTTGTTCCAAGTGAAAAGCAGATTGCAGACATATTTACCAAGCCACTTGATGAATCAACATTCACAATATTAGTAAGTGAGTTAGGTATGCTTAATTATTCATAATCTATGTCATCTATATAATCTGTCTTGAAGCCTGAAATGAATTTGCTGCAAGAACAAAGCTGGCTTTAATTAAGACTTATCCTATCAACGGATATTCTCTATCCGTTGAAAGCCAAAATTGTTCTATCAACGGATGTTCATTATCCGTTGAAAGACAAATACATTTCTGGTAATTTTATCCTTCAATGGATAAAATGGTGTTGTTCATCAACGGATAACTATTTCCCTTATCCGTTGAAGTGTCACGTCAGTTACTATAAGTGAGTCACAGCCGTTGATTCTTTTACTCAACCGTTGATACAGACATACAATGTTGTATATATTTGTATTTAAGGTAGTTTTCAGAATTTCTACAGTTTTATTTATTCTTGAACGGTTGTAACTTACTTAAAAGTATCATTTAATCATTTTATTTACGTTTTAATTCAAGAAAGTATAAAAGCCCAATTGAACTCTTATTCTCACTTTACGCTTTCTTGCAATTCTTATTCTCTTTCTCTTTAAATTCTCAAGTTTTTTTTTCTCTGCAACCTCTACTCACAACAATGGCACCAGTAGTCAAAATTATATCTCAAACAGGATTTGTTTATGAGAAGAATAATTTCATAGCCTTGGTTGAAAAGAATGAAGCCCATTCTGATTATCACAAGATGATGGACTTCATCAAAAACTGCAAACTAAGCTATGCAATGCTGGAAGCCCCAACCATCTACTGTGAAGTGATTGAGGAGATTTGGACAACTGCAGAGTTCAACTCCACAGATATGACTATTGCCTTCTCTCTCAAAGGTAAGGACTATTGCATTAATTGTGATGATATACAATCTTGCTTTAAGTTGCCTGAGAATAATGCCATGACACCACACACTGATAAAGATGTCTCTGCTATGCTAGATTCCATAGGCTATGCTTTTGATTCTGCTAGTTTAGGTAGTATTAGAAGGAAAGGCCTTAGGAAAGAATGGAGCTTTCTTGGAGATGCCTTTATTAAGGTTTTCTCTGGGAAGATTAGCAATTTTGATGCTATCACTTCATCTCTTGTTAATATGCTCTATATGCTAGTTTCTGATAGGTACTTTAATTTTAGCAACTGTGTTATGCTAGAATTAGGTTCCAGATTAGGTAACAAAGCTAATAAACCACATAACATCTACTATGCTAGATTCTTTATGTTATTGGCTAACCATGTTGCTGAAGGTTTGGTTATATCCAATGAGAATAATAAACTCAAATGATGGGCACAAGAGAAAAGGGTCCTTGCAGACCTTTTGAGAATGAACTTCAACAGCCAGGTGCTATTGGTATACTTGCCAATCATGAATGCACCACAGGTAAGTGAGGTAAATACTTCTATAACTCCTACTCTTTCCAACCCCAATATTTCTTTGCCTTCTAGTGTGGCTATGGAACCTGTGTCTTTGTCCAAACAGGCTCCTACCAAAGCCACCAAATCTAAAGTTTCCAAAGTCAAGTCAAAGAAACCTACCTCTGTTGTTTCTCAAAAGACAACAGTTGTAACAACTACCAAAAACCCTGAAGGGAGTGAACAGGGTGTGAGTGGTGAGGGGAGGGGTGAACATCAAAAAGCCCCCCAGGATAAGGTGGGAGATGTGAGTGGTACCCAAACCAGCCAAGCCACAGTCTCTCAAAAGACTGTGGTGGTTCAAAAGGAGTCCAACACATCCCTAGTTGCATCCTCCCAAAAGGTTGTAACAATTGAAAATAGTCCCCAACCAGGGACACAGAACAAAAGAGGGAGGGACACTGAAGCCACACATTCACCATTTAAAGCCTTTTCAAGGAAGAAGAAGGCCAAGACCCTAGTTTCCATACAGGGGACACACACAGCACAGATACATCCACCTGTATCTGTGCCTTCTCAAATTCAGCTTGATGTGATTCCAGCAAATGTGGAATCACATCCCCATTCTCTCAATATAGAAACACACCATTCATCAAACTCTCCAACACCCTCTCTGGATGTGGATATGATATTCACATCAATTCCTGATTCTCCCTCATTAAAACTCAGGGAGGAGCCCTACTCAAAACCTGGTGATCATCATCTTTTAGATGATTTGTTGGATCATCAGCAAATTATTTCAGATGTAGTTGCAGAATCTGTGTCACCACACTTAAAATCAATCCACACAGATTCAACAATTATGTCACTTTCTATATCTACATCTTTTCCTTCTTCAACGGATATCTCTCATCCGTTGACAAGTGGTTGTTCTTCAACGGATAAGCTTAACAGCAGTTATCCGTTGATGCCATCAGTTTCCACTTCAACGGATATTCCCTATCCGTTGATGGTCTCTACACACTTAACAGAAACAATTCCAACTGTAGAGGACATGGCAACTGTACAATCACTTTTAGGGTTGAGGGAAGGGAGTGATCTTTTGAGTGAGAGGCTGGGTTGCTCCCAGGCAAAAGGAGAGGTTGAGAGTCACCATATGCATGCTATTTCTTCCAACATGGCAAAAGTGAGTGAGAGAAGTGCCACCTTAGAAGGTGAGGGTGAGGGTGTGAGGGTGTGTGTGAGCCAGGGGGAGCCCCTGATGCAAGAACAGAGAGAAATTGAGAGAAAGGCAGGTACAGAAGCTATAAGGGTGGATCCAGCCATTGCTAGTGAGTTAATGAAAGTGAATGATGCAGAAAAGGAAAGACAATTTCAGCAACATTACAAAGCTGTCATTGATAACATTTCCTTGGATGCTGACACTTTTACTCACCCTGTTTCAGCCTATCAATTATTGGCTGCACAGGGCAATGTGGAGGCAGAACAGACACTACACATTGTACACACTTCAGAATCTCTTCTCAGAGACAAAGCTGCTGTCAACAGGCTGCCTTCTCAAGCTGGTGAGCCATCTGAAGAATTTGGAGTAAATTCTAATGATGATGACTCTAATTCTTTGAATGAGAGCATGAACTTAGGGGGAGTAGCAGGCCCAAGTTCTGTTCCTGATCTTCCTGAATGGGCATGGGCAAAACCATCAACACCAGGAGAGTTTGGTGTCACTTTGGTTAGACAAGTCATGACAATTCAGAAGGCCCTTCAGGAGACTCAAGATGCTGGCACCAAGGCAATTCTTCAAGCTCATCTGGAATCTCTGCATCTCTTGCAATTGCAGCATTACCAGCAAAATATAAGTGTGGATAAGCTCAAGAAGGAAATTGCTGATCTGAAATCCTACAATGCTGAGAAATTGGATTCAGTTATACCCTATGGTACCATGCAAGATTTGTTGGGGAGACTGAAGAAAGCATCTGATGCTGACAAGAGGCTGGCCATATTGGAAGATAGGGTTCATATCATTGAAGACTTTATAGTCACCATTCTTCGGAATCAACAAACTCAAACAAATCTACTCATGCAGCTGGCCAAAGCACAAGGCTTGACCCCTACCCTTGATGATAACAAAAAGGGGGAGAATAAAGGAGAAGGGGAAGGAGAGCCATCTACAACAGTTCAGATTTCTCAAGTGCTAGTTCCTGTCATCACAACTTCTCCAACTATTCAAGTCAAAGGAAAGCTAGATGGAATTGATCTAATCCAGATAGCAGCAACTGAATTGCAAGTCAAAGAGCAAAGGAAGAAGATTGATGAAAAGATGCAACTAATATTTGGTTCTACAACTTCTCAATCACAATCTGTGAAGCATAGCACAAAAGTGGAATCAATTATTATGGAACTCAAGCCAGTAGGGAGGCATAAGGATGGAGAAACTTCTTCCAAAGATCTGCAACCTATGGTTCTCAAGCCCAACAACAGATCCAATAAGGACTCTACAAAGAATCCTCTAAAAGAGGTGGATTTTCCTCTTCCAAAAGCTGATGAGGACAAGCTTTTAGGTAGAAGTATTGCATATCTCAAAGAGACCATGGATGAGAGCATATGTGTGATGCAAGGACATCCCAAATTCTCAATAGCCAAGAGGGAAGAAACCAAAAGGTTGAAGGAAGAAGCCAAACAGCTAAAGGCTGACAAAAGTGCACAAGCAAAGCTTGAAAAATAGCTAAAGTCAAGTCAGGCTGAAGAACAGAAAGAAATTGAAGACAAAGGTGAAGATGAAGCTATGGGGGACATGGTTGGTACTGAGATGGAGGAAAGAAGTAAGGAAGAATGGCAGAAAGGGAAAATAAAGAAGGTCAATACAAAGAGAAAGAAGGTAGATAAGACTGAAGAAACCCAATTAATATCCAAACCACTACCCTCTATTCCTGAACCCATTGTACCTGACCCCTTCATGAACATTCATGGTGAAACAATCATTCCCAAGGAGGAACCAATTGATTGGGACACCATCAAATTGCCCACCTTCCTAACCTCTTCTCCACCATCAAAGAAGCAGAAAAGAAGAATCAAATCAACACCCTCTAAAGCCTCAATCAAATTCACACAAAAGCCTAAGCCTAAACCTCAAACCTCTAAAGATGATTATGTTCACATCTGTGACATAAAAGAATTTTCAGACATTGAACTCTATCTGGATGAGCTGGAGGATGTAAGGGGAATAGCTGCCTACAGACAGCTACCAGAAAGACTAGTGTTCAAATACAAAGGAGCTGGGGAAAGAACATGGCCTCTTCACAGAATTCTGAATGAAGGCTACTCTACCTTGATCAGAGTCTACTCAGCCATACAAAGGGATTCTGGCTTTACCAGGACTGCCAAGACTGAGATTCTCAACAAGATTGCCAACATAAGGAAAACTTGGAGGGAGCCCAATGCTTTGCCTAGAACTTTACTCATTCAAGAAAGAGGAATTACAATTCACAAATCACCTCATTGGTTGATGGAGTTCAGAGACAACAAAGGAGTCAGAAGATTTTTCAGAATTAAAGATCAGCTAAAGATTGCCAGTAATGAAACTCTCAAGGATATGCAATCTAAGTTAGATATCAATGAAGAAGATGAAGCTGAATTCTACAGACAACTTCAACTTCAAATAGAGGAGAATGACAGGAGGCTAGGAAAGAAAATCAGGGATCAAAGGAAAAGAAAGTAATTTGCTCAGGCTAAAGAAGCACCCTTGGAAACAATGTAACTCTTCAATTCCATCTCAGCATATACATTTTTGTAGCACTTTTGAATTTCTGCTTTATTATAGTTTATATATTTGTTAAGTGTTTTGTTATCATCAAGCTAACCCAAATTTATGGCTACTAGAACTGTAGGCATAAATAGGGGGAGATTGTTAGGAATATGTGTATTAGGTTGATGATAAGTTAAGCAAAACACTTAAGTAGAAATCTAGTGTTTGTAGCCTCAACGGATAAGACCATCTTGGCTATCCGTTGAAGGAGTAGCTTTATTTAGCAATAAGTTTAGTATTGTAGCACATTTCACTCTCTGGTTTCAAGCTGTAATTCTTAGATGTTGTTAGGAAATAATCAGTCATGTTGACTACTAATGGATGTACAAATAGGAGGGCTAATTGTAAATATTTCATGCCTTGTAATTTTGTATAAGTGAAGAAGTGTCAACGGATATTGAAGACCTTCAACGGATAAGAAACAAAGCTTCAATGGATGTCTCTAATGCTTCAACGGATAATATCCATCAACGGATAAGTGCTTCAACGGATAAAGACTTCAACTGATAATGCATCAACGGATAAAGCTTCAACGGATAAAGCCTCAACGGATAAGGCATCAACGGATGAAAGCTTCAATAAATGCTTAGTTCATTAGCAGTTGATAGTGACAATTCACAAGCTGACAGAGGCACATGGGTTGACAGAGACATACTGGAATGTGGAAGCCTCTAAGAGGAATCAAGAAAATGCAGCATTTCCATTCTGATGCAAACAAGGAAGTATTCAAAGATTTAGAGATTATCCTAGATTGCATTAGATAGAGAAATGAAGAAGAAACATGTGAAGAATCTTTTCAATTGTATTTTATAGTTTGTCTTCACTTGTAAACTTGGTGATATATAAACCAAGTACCAGGTAGTAATTAGACATGAATTTTCCTGAGCTGTTTAGAAATATCAAAAGAGAAAATCATCTAGTTTGTACTAGGAAGCAGTTGTGATTTAATTCTTTGAATCACAGATTTTCTGAAATAACACATCTCTGGTGGAACAACAAATCCACCAGAAAAGTTTTTAAGTTCTCTGTGCTCATTATATTTGTGTTTGAATATATATCTGTCTGCATCAGCTTCAAGCAATTCACACACATTTGATCACTCAAACACTTAGCCTTAGAAACTGCTCAAAACTTGAAAAAATTTTGAGATTTACATTCAACCCCCCTTCTGTAAATCTCATTGTTAGTCCACTGGAAATAACAACAGTTCTTTGGCAGAGAAAGAACAACATATTTCATGTAGTCTACCATGCTAGTAAGACTCTTAATGGTGCTCAACTGAATTATACTACTACGGAGAAAGAACTTTTGGCTATTGTCTATGGTTTTGAGAAATTTCGATCTTACCAGCTTGGGACAAAGGTGATAATTTTCACTAATCATGCTGTAATTTGATATCTCGTCTCAAAAAAAAGACTCGAAGCCTAGATTGATCAGATGGGTTCTTTTGCTTCAAGAATTTGAATTAGAGATCAAGGACATAATGGGGACTGAAAATCAAGTCGCTGATCATCTCTCGCGTTTAGAGGATCCAAGTGCAACTTCACTAGATAAGACATTAATCAATGAGTCTTTTCCCGATAAGCAGCTGGTTGGAGTGCAAGAGGAAGAACCGTGGTTTGCAGACATTGTGAACTACCTTGTGAGTAATACCATGCCTCCCGACTTGACTTATGCTCAACGAAAGAAGTTTCTGCATGAAAAGAAGTGGTATATGTGGGATAAGCCGTTTCTTTTTCGATAAGGAGCAGACCAAATCATCAGGAGATGTATTCCTTACAACGAAACGGGGGGATCTTGTGAGATTGCCACTTAACGGCTTATGGAGGACATTATGGTGGAGAAAAGATAGCAGCTCATATTCTTTAAGCAGGTTTCTTTTGGCCGACTTTGTTTAAAGAACTCATCAGTTCGTTTTGAAATGTGATCGATGTCAATGTGTGGGTAGTATGTCCAAGAGGGATGAGATGCCTCTTAATGTGCTTCTCGAGGTTGAAGTCTTCGATGTTTAGGGAATTGACTTCATGGGGCCATTTGTCTCATCTTGTAAAAATCAGTATATCTTGTTGGTAGTTGATTATGTGTCAAAATGGGTTAAAGTTAAGGCGTTGCTAACGAACGATGCGAAAGTAGTGCTTAATTTTCTTCACAAGCAGATATTCACAAGATTTGGAACTCCAAGAGTCATAATCAGTGATGAGGGGTCACATTTTTGCAATCGCAATTTCACTGCTATGATGCAAAGGTATAATATGAATCATCGCATTACTACGGCTTATCATCCTCAGACAAATGGTCAAGCTGAGGTATCCAACAGAAAGATCAAGCGCATTTTAGAGAAGGTTGTGTGTCCATCAAGGAAAGATTGGTCTTTGAAGCTTGACGAAGCTGTTTGGACGTATAGAACAACATACAAGACTCCATTGGAAATGTCGCCGTTTCAGTTGGTTTATGGTAAAGGGTGTCATTTGCCGGTGAAGCTAGAGCATAAAGCGTATTGGCATTTGAAGAAGTTGAATCTGGACTTAGATGTAGCTAGAAAGAAAAGGATGCTTCAATTGAATGAATTCGATGAGTTTCGACTTCAAGCTTATGAAAACAACAAAATATATAAGGAGAAAGTCAAGAGGTGGTACGATAGGGGTCTAGTGCTCAAATCATTTGTGCCGGGGCAACAAGTTCTTTTATTTAACTCTCGTCTCTGTCTTTTCCCGGAAAGCTAAAGTCACGGTGGTCAGGGCCATTTGTTGTCAAAACTGTGTTTCCACATGGAGCAATAGAGATTTTTGAGAATAATCTGGGCCAAGCATTTAAGGTAAATGGTCATAGGTTGAAGCATTACTATGATGACACGACAAACTGCGAGGTGGTTAGTGCCGTTTTATTGTCCGTTTAATCTCGCATTTCTATGTCGAGCTAACGACGTAAAACAAACGCTTCTTGGGAGGCAACACAAGTTTGTTGTACATTAGTAGGTAGAGAAAGCAAGAAGGGAAGAGAAAAACACAAAACAAATCATAAAAATAGAAAATTTCAGGGCCAACTTCAGAAGTTGAGCGCGGCCGCGCCGATCTAGCGCGCGGTCGCGCTGGAATTCCTGAAACCAAGCGCGCCCGAGCTGATCTAGCGCGCGGCCATGCCGATTTGGCAGAAGGTGAACGCGCCCGTGCTGGTCTAGCGTGCGGCCGCGCTGGGGTCCCAAATTAGAAAAAAATAAATAGCAGTTTGTGAAGAGAAAATCGGGGTTTTTAATAGAAAATTAATTTTCACCCAATTTTTACTCGTCCACATCCCAAATTTCCCTCTCCAAATCAAACCCATTAGTCCCACTATTCCCATAATCAATTCCCACTTCTATTCCATATCTAATTCTCTTCTCACCTCCTATATATACATACACTTATACACAAACTTCTCCACCACTTCACAAATTCTTAAAACACAGTTATCTCTCAAACACTTATCTTTATTCTCTCTTATTCAATCCCAATGGCACCCAAGAGACAAAGAACTCAAGTAAGCAGCACCACCGATTCTTTGAGTGCGGGTGGTGTGAGGCCGAAGTTTTCAACTCCCGAGACTGAAGCGGAGTATACGAGGCTTCTCTCGAAGCCTATAGTGAAGGAGCGAGGTTTTCTGCCATCAGGGAAGGATGGTAAGTTGTTGGAGATGATCCTGGAGATGGGCTGGGTTCCTTTTTGCGAGGCACCCGCTGCTGTACCCATGAGTGTTGTTCGAGAGTTCTAAGTTAATGCAATGGTGGAGAAGAATGGTTTCACTGTGGTTAGGGGGATGACTGTGGAGTATAGTGCTGATGCGATAAGGGGGTGATTGAGCAGCCCCCGAGGAAGCCCGGTCAGGATACTTGGAAAGATAAGACTTCGGAGAACTTTGATATGGATCTGATTGTTGATACTTTATTTGTGCCTGAGACTCATTGGAAGTTCAAGAGGGGCACGACTAATTATTCCACGATCCCTGCCTCGTGCATGAACAGGTTTGCACATGCTTGGAATTCGTTTATCTATGCTAACATTATGCCATCTTCTCATGTGCATGAGATTACTTTGGAGCATGCTCGTCTGTTGTGGGGTATTCTTCAGGGGAACAATGTGGATCTTGGGATGGTTATTTACCAGGGTATTTTGAGGTTCTTGAGAGGAGGTACTATGGGTTCTATACCATATGCGTCCGTTGTGACGAAGTTGTGCGTGGCAGTTGGTGTTTATTGGCCCGCACATGAGCAGCTGCAGCTTTCCAGTGCTCCTATCGACAGTTCGACGATGTTGAACATGATAGAGTGGTATGGTGGGAAGCCTGATCCTAAAGGGCTTGGTTATTCTTATGACCATCTACCAGGCGGAAGGCCAGCGGATCAGACTTATGCTGGTGGGACTTCGCAGGCTCGTCGAGCAGCATGGAGAGCTCATTTGGGAGAGGAGGTTGGCCCTTCGGGATCGCAGCAGCAACAGGAGCAGGAGGAAGCATGAGCATATGTTGGAGCTAGTTTGAGCACGACGCAGTATAGGCGTCTAGCGAGGAGGATGGATGCGATGCATGACATCCATAGTCGGTTTGCACGTAATCTCACCCAGGCACTAGGGACTACATTCAGAGCCACAGGTATTGACATCTAGTGGCCAGTATTTGGTGAGGACTCCGTGTATCCACCTCCAGACACGCCTGATACTCCACCCGTTGAGGGTGATGATCCTGATTTCGAGTAGGTATGCATGATTCCTTACTATTACCTTCACTGAGGACATTGAATATTTTAAGTTTGGGGGTAGTAGTTGAAGGAATATGTGTTGTGTAAGTCACATATAGTTTGCATGTTCATGATAGTTTAGTGCATATAGTTGCATATTTTGCCATGTAGTTTTTTTTATTTATTTTATTTCGGTAGTTTTTATGATAGTTTGTTCATATAATTTCATGCATTTGCATTATAACATGATCCCTTAGATGATTTTTCCGATCGACTTGTGATATTGATGCTAGTGTAGTGATGTCGTATTTAGCGATGTTAAGTCTTGTCGAATTGATTTGCATGCTAAAATAATTGTATTTCACTAAGTCTTATAGGTTGCTTGAGTGCTAGATTATGGTCATGGTTTGTTGTTTGTCGAGGTTTAATCGCTTGTTTATATTTAGAATTAAGGATATTCTCTTGATGATAATATAACATGGATTTTTAAAAATTGGAGAAAATTGGATTTCATTGCTAGTTGTTGTGGTAGGTGTCAAATGTCTAGTAGTCGGCTCATATTTATATGAGTAGTCTAGGGTTGAGCGAGATGGAGCGAAACGCACTCGTTCAGAAATTTGTGAAAAAAAAGAAAAAAAAAGAAAAAAAAAGGATGAAAAAAAATAAAAATAAGTGTTATGTATTATTGATCATGAGTGGGCTCTTTAGTACTCGAGTTATTAAGTTCTTAGGGGACTTTGTGCCTAGTGACCTAAGGTTTTTATAGTCTGGGATCTGCTAACCTAACGCTCGCTACATGGGTACTATTGTATAAGTCTTTTGTGGACCTCACTCATTGCATGGTCAAATAAGCATACTTGTTTGTTGCGAATATGTTGTGCACTTGATGATTACCTAAACAAAACATCTAAGTAGATTTTACTTAGTGAAATAATGTAGCACTCGACGGATAAGAATTTTAGTCCCGACGGATAACTCAGTTTAAGTACCGACGGATGAGTAATTTATTATCCATCGAGTGAGTAGCTTATATGATGATAAGTTTGTAGCACAGTGTTGTATGCACCTTTGTATAGAATCTGTAGTAGCATATAAGTCATGTTGACTTTAACTAGATATGCAGAATAGGTTGATTAACTGTACATAAGCAATGTCTTGTAATTCTGTATAGGTGAAATGAAGTCAAGTGCCAAAATAGCTATCAACGGATGCTTAACAAAGCTTCGACGGATGATCAAATGACTTTCAACGGATGTTCAAAATAGCAGTCGACGGATGATCAATTAAGTCATCGACGGATGATCTGAAAGTCGACGGATGATAATATCAAGATTCAAACATCAGTTGAACAGTGAAAGCTGACACACAGCCGTCGAGATTGGATACAAACACTGTGGAAGCCTATTAACTGGGTCATAGAGGATGAAAAGCAGCAAAGATCAAGACTGTTAGATTTTATATTTATTCAGTTCTTTTGACTTTGTAATCTTGGTAATATATATAAACCAAGAGAGTAGCAAATATAAAATAACTAAGAAAACTAAGTGAGCTTAGAAACAAACACAGAGAAATCTTTGTAAGCACTATCTTTAGCATTTCCTGTGTTCTTAGTTGTTCCATCTTGTAAAAGCAGCTGTGAGCATTTCTGCACACAGAGTTCTCTCGATATATTAATATATATCTCTGGTGGAATTGTTTAAATCCACCAGAAAGTTTTTAAAGACTCTTGTTTTTAATTACTCTTGTTTTGATTCATTAAAGTTTATATTCCGCATTGTGCTAATCAAAACAGATATATCTATAATCGAGTTGAACATTTTTATTTCAAGAAAAAGGTAAAGAATTCCATTCAACCCCCCTTCTGTAATTCTTGCTATATTGTTAAGGGACTAACAATTGGTATCAGAACAAGCTCTTAATCTACAAAGAGTTTAAAGATCAAAACAATTCAGCAAGATGAACAAGAAAGATGTTGGAGTCAAGATTCTTTTTCTGGATAAAGATAATTACCATCATTGGAAGGTAAAGATGCATCTTCATATGCTTTCTCAAGATGAGGCCTATGTGGACTGCATAGAAAGAGGCCTTCATGTTCCAATGAGAGCTGCAACAGGAAATGAACCATCAGTTCCAAAGCCAAGGCATGAATGGTCTGATCCTGATCTTGAACAAGTCAGGAAAGATAAAAAGGCCATGAACATTCTGTTCAATGGTGTTGATGCAGATATGTTTGATAACATCATCAACTGCAAGACTGCCAAGGATGTTTGGGACACAATACAGATAATCTGTGATGGTACTGAGCAAGTAAGAGAAAATAAAATGCAGCTCCTGATTCAGCAATATGAGCATTTTCACAATGAAGAAAGTGAGTCACTCACTGACATTTTTAGTAGATTCCAAAAGCTACTAAATGCTCTTAAATTGCATGGAAGAGTCTATCAGACTAAAGACTTCAATCTGAAATTTCTCAGATCTCTTCCAAAGGAATGGAAACCAATGACAGTCTCATTGAGAAACTCACAAGATTATAAGGAGTTTACTTTGGAGAGACTGTATGGCATTCTAAAGACCTATGAGCTTGAAATAGAGCAGGATGAAAGAATGGAGAGAGGAAAGAAGAAAGGAGGATCCATTGCACTAGTTGCTGAACTGGAAAAGGAGAAGGAAGTGAAGATGGAAGCTGTGGAATCAACTTCAAAGGCCTGTGAAAGCAAGGGTAAAGGGCTAGCTGCAGAAAGTGAAGATTCTTTGAGTCAAGATGACATGGAGGATATTGATGAGCACCTAGCATTCCTTTCAAGAAGATTTTCCAAGCTCAAGTTCAAGAAGAACTTTGGAGCTGCCAAGCCAAATAGAAACATGGTGGATAAGTCAAAATTCAAGTGTTTCAAATGTGGCTTGGCAGGGCATTTTGCAAATGAGTGTAGAAAGTCAGATTCTAGTAAGAAGAGATTTGAGTCTGTGGATTATAAGCAAAAATACTTTG